>NC_056749.1:94972095-95029595 GCF_019279795.1 Protopterus annectens
TACATGCCCCCAGAGGCATCCAGGCAAAGACTGCAGTTATAGTGGCATAAACCCAAGCCCTTAGTGGAGGAAACATGAGATCTACCACTATTGTGGCCCACAACACCACTCCATGTGAATGAATGCTTCTGCACCTTGGATATGAAGACTAAAACTAGGCAGTGTCTTGCTGAACTTAATACTAACCACCAGGGCATACATTTGAACAACAATTCATCCTGAGGAGGACTGAGGCAGTGTGCTGCTAGCTTCACCCTGCCCTCCTCCAGATGGGCATGCCTGTCTTCCCCTGCCAGCTCAGTCAGAAAACAGAGCCACTAAATGAACACTAGTAGTCCTGCCCCTTCCCTCAAAGCACAAATAATAGCTTCTCCAATCTCCACCAGGGAGATTGCACCAACTCTGTGCATCTGTGAGTGTGCACAACCCTTCCCACCCCTGGTACAGGTGAGTGAGACATATTCCTGCCAGAAGCTACACTGTGCCTGACTGAGAGTGCTTCTCAAACAATTTGGAAATATAGAGCTGATAAGTATATTTTTTGCACTTTATGTAACTGTTTTGTGTTTCTTAACAGTGCTGCACTGTCTTTATTTTTTGCTTGACTGAATTATTTACTTATCTGTGTCTGGATGTATATATTTGCTGACCTGTGGCTAAATTTTTTTCTCCCACCCAACTGCTGTTGTGTTCTTAAATTGATGGCTTCTGCAGTTATCCACCCATACTGTAAATTTGAGCTGGGATCTTGCTTTTTCCTGCTACTTGCTGCTTGTTTTATAAAGTGTTAAATTGCATCTTTTCTGTTGCATTTATTACTGCTTGTTTATAGCTTGCATGAATTGTGTTATTCTAAGCCTCTTAGTTTTGGTTTAAGCACTTGGGCATTAGGCCTCCCCCTTAGCTTTCCCTGGCCTTTCTCCCTCACATTCTGACAGATATGGATGGACAATTTCCTACAGTTTCTCCTGCCAGTCTGGTTGATATGGGCATCCTGAGACAGTGTAGCAACTGCCTCATGTACACGGACAACCATCTACTACTACCACCTAGGAACACAAATTGTGAGAGATGCAATTACATTAGGAAACTAGCGCCAATGCTGTCTCCCTCTCAAGCTAGTATACCTGGCATTGAAAAGGTTGTCAACACAATCACTACACCTAAAACACCACCCACACCTACACAACACACATCCACATATGTGGAGGTCCTCAACATAAACATACCCAAACAAAGGAGATCTCTGAGGCAATAACACACATGATCTCTACAGCCCTCCACACCACATACCACGTATAGTCCAAATGCCAGTGTCTCACAGCCATTAAGGTTTAACCATAAACCCAACATATTACCCATAGGAGACTCCATTGTGAGACACTCAGATGTGCCTCTCCCCAGGCTGGATAAGGGGAAAGTCACAGTTACTTGTCTGTCAGGGGCCAGAATCCACCATATCACATATGTACTCAAGTCTCTCAAGAACATGTACTGGTGTGACTCTGTCATAGTCCATATTGATGTGAATGACGTTAGACGTACCTCCCTAGACTATATGAAGAGAGACATGACTGAGCTTGCTGACTGTGTGTCCCAGGCAAGTATGTCCCTAGCCTTAAGCAGCATTCTACCATCACCCAGAATGATGCCTTAATACAAACATAAAATGATTGACTTTAACAATTTGCTTAGTTTCTGGTGACATTCCAGGGTTATCCAGTACCTGACAGTCTGGGAAGATATGATAGACAGACCACAATGCTTTGCCAGAGATGGCCTGCACCTGTCTCACTTAGGCTTTAGGCTTCTGGCAAAGGCTTTTGCCTCCCCCATAGTGCCTTTTTGAGGAAAAGTGATGAAGTTAAAACTACCAACATAAAATTTTCAACAAAACACAAATTAAAGGTCATGCTGCTAAGTTCTAGGCAGCTAAACATGAAACTGTACTCATTGCAAGCATTCTTAAGCCTGGAAAATGCTGACATCTGTGCAGTCACAGAAACCTGGTTCAAAGCTGTGGAAAGCACCCCAGCCTTACCTGGTTACTCATCCTATCATACATTCAGAACACAAACTGTGGACAGTAAAGCCAAAGGAGGTGGAGTTTCAATATATATTAAAGACATACACACCTCCAGGCTGGTCAAACAGTATGACACACAGGAGACACTCCAGGTGCAGTTAACCATTGACAAGATCCCAATTCAAATCATAGCTAGCTACCGGCCCCAAATCTGAATCAAGATGCCCAATCCGCCTATCTGGACCTGTTTGAATTTATCATGATTCAACACTTTTCACTGATCCTGGGTGACTTTAACTACCCAAATATAGATTGGAAGAACTACTCATGCCAGAACACAAATGCCAAGAGATTCCTCGATTTTGTCAATGCAAACACCTTGGAACAGCCAGGTGATACCCCCACAAGATGTGATAATATCATGAACTTGGTATTACATGAGTAACCACTGCAGCATCCCTACATCCTCCCTGCTAAGATCCGACCATACACCAGTCACTTTCGAAGCCACCATCTCCCCCAACCCCCCTCTAGCTAGGGTCAAACATAAAAACTTCTCCAAAGCTGATTACAGTGTCCTGAGGTATGGTATAAACAGCTTCACAGCCCCCTCCCCTTCTGTAGGAATGGGCACCAATATCCAAAACCACACCAAAGCACTATACAAGCATTTATCTAGATGCATGGAATCAGGAATACCCGACAGGACTAAATCATCCTCCGCAAGGCAGAGTAAACCTGTCTGGTGGACATCTGCAATAAATAAACTCTATAACAAAAGGAAAAAAATTGCTGCCCAGGACCAAGAAGGAGCAGGTACCCAACTGGAAGCAATGTATCCTTAGCCTGAACAAGCAGGTAAGAGTGAAATCCTCCAAAGCAAACTTTGAGGTCAAATTGGCCACATCTACTAGAGACAACCATAAGACCTTCTTCACATATGTCCACAACCTCAAAGGATGCACCCAGATCTGTTCAGAACTGATGGTCAAGGACACCACATATACAAATGCTGTAGATATAGCAAACTTGCTGGCGGACAGATTAAGCAAAAACATCACCCCTCTGATCCCCCATCAGTAAGTCAGGACATCCCCAGTACCTGCCCCTTCCCCTTATATCTAGGGAACAGGTCATTACTGCTCTCTCAAAGGCAAAACAAACAGCCTTCACGGGATCCAATAACATCCCAAGCTGTATCCTACATGAACTCAGGCAGGAACTTGCAGCACCATTAGGTGCTCTATTCAACCAAACCCTGAGTACTGGCTTCATCCCAGCTGAGTGGAGGGCAGCCACTGTCAACCCTTTGCACAAAGTTGGAAAGTCCACTGATACGGGAAATTATAGACCCATCAACCTAACTAACCTGATTTGCAAAGCCACGGAATGAATTATCATGGATCTCATTAACAAGGACATTAGCAACCTCCAAACACTCAATCCCACACAGTTTGGCTTTGTCAAGGGGAGGTAATGTCTATTAGATTTGTTTGACTTCTTTGAGACAGTCACCAAAGCCATGGATGAGGGGAAGATGGTGCACACCACCTACCTTGATCTAGCCAAAGCCTTAAACACTGTTCCTCACTCAGGCATAATAGATAAACTTTTTCAACTAGGCATCAATTTGTATTTTACCAGATGGGTAGCAAACGGGCTCAATGATAGAACCCACCTAGTCAAAACAGGGGAAGCCATCTCAAGCAGTAATGAGTGGCGTACTCCAGGGTTCAGTCTTGGGGCCTCTGTTATTTGGGATATACTTTTCTGAGGTGCAGGCCAAAACCAGTGGGCAATGGCAGACCGAGTTTGCAGATGACTGCAAGCTGGGTGCCTTTATCAATTGCTCTAGTGATGTGGACATCCTCCAAGAAGATCTTACCCGAACAAATGACTGGTGCCTGAAACTTGGCCTCAAGTTGAATACCAAAAAATGCATCATCTCCTTTGGGGAGAGTGATGTCCCCATAAATTATCACATAAATAACAATGTCCTAAGAACACAATAAGTTGTGAGTTATTTGGACACTCAGGTTGATAGCAACCTGTTTTTGGCCACCATGTTGCTTCCATTGTATGGAAAACTTTCTACATGGCCCACCTCATAAGTAAGGGCATCTCATCCAGGGACAAGGATGTCATAACATCCCTGTATTCTTCCTTTATAAGGCCCATTATTAAGTACAATGCCCCTTTTGGCATGTACTTTGCAAAGCACATGCAGCAGCTGGAGAGACCACAGAGGTTCCTCACCAGGAGAATCCAGGACCTCAAACATCTACCATACATAGATAGGCTAAAAGCCCTATCCCTCTGCTCAGTTTCATACAGACTCCTCAGAGGCATACAAGGTGATCTCACACCCTGCCTTGATGGGACTGCTGCATATCCACAAGTCAAGCTCCACTTGAGTAACCCGCATGCACGCACGGCCTTAACCTGGTCTATGACATCAACAGGACTTGTTGGTGGGACATATTTGTGTCCCAGAGACTCCCCTATCTGTGGAATAGACTTCATCTCCATGTCAAGCAGAGTACCTATTTACCCCATTTTAAACACAACCTTGATAACTGGATGGAAAACGGGAAATATACCCCTGGGATTCCAGCTGTGTCCCTGCTGGACAGGGGCATCGGGGTGCTGACTTGTCTAAACATAGGGTAAACTCTTGACAAAGCTTATAAGGGCCTCAGGGCCAATAACCTAGTAACCTCTTATGATCCTATGATCCTGTGATCCCTCATATGCCTGGCTCCTCTACTACCGATGATACTAACCAAATTTCTGTTACCTGTGCCAAGGAGACAAGCTAACGGCATTCTTAGTCTATCACTTGATCTATGAAGAGGGTTTTCCATGACAAGTTCTATGGCTGATTTTAATCTGTACACCACTCAGCACCTGGTATCTTTTCTGGCAAAAAACTGAGATGGTCACACTTCCAAAACACATCTGTGATATCAAGCATTGATTACACAAGTCTCCTTGCCCTGTGTACCTGTTAGTTTTCCCTTTGACAATACCATAAAGTATAAAAAATATCTGGCATCCCTCTTCACTGCCACCAAGTGATATGCAAGTATACACAGAATCAATTTTTGGTAGCAACAACCAAGTTCAAGGCAACACCAACCAGAAGGTTCTACACCAAACTAACAGGCAAGACTGTCTAGGCAAGGTATATCACATACCCCCCATGCAACATAGGAAAAGTACATGAATAGACTGCTGCCTAGCACAGCAGGCAGAATAGTGAATTGGGATAAATAGGGTCCCACAGTACAAAAGTGGGCGAAAGAACTCCCAGGGTGCCAAATGCCAAATTAGTTCATCCAGCCCCAAACAAGCTCTCTCTCTCTGGGTAGGATCCACTCTCCCAAAAAAGAGCGCAACTATTTCAGAAAAGAGAGAAGGCCTCATTGTCCCTCATGTTCTAGGCTCCCACAGGAAACCTGAATGACGCTGAGCAGAGAGAGAGGCCTACTTCTAAGAAATAAGTATAGCAGGAGGAACCCAGCAGGCTATAACGAATCAGGGCATCATGAGCAGGTGATGCTACTAGGAAGGGAGACAAGTTTCTAATGAACTCCCATACTGCAGGGTCAAAGGACTCCATAATGAAAAGACAAGCTACCGAATGATGTTTGTGTGTATGTGTGTGTGTGTGTGTGTGTGTGTGTGTGTGTGTGTGTGTGTGTGTGTGTGTGTGTGTGTGTGTGTGTGTGTGTGTGTGCAACTCTGCAGAAAAGGCACTCCAATACCTGGGAGTCGGGACATTTACCACACCCTGGTAAGGATGGACCTCCAAATGAAAAAGGTTGCTGATACAGCAAATGAAATGCACTTGCCTGAAATGGTGAGCTTTGAGAAGGGGTGGTATGGCTAAAAGAAATCTCCCTTAAGGTCTGTCACCATGTTACTTGGGGGGGATCCCAATGATAATCTCTCCACCTCCAGGATTCTACAGAGAGAAAACCATATCCAGCACTCAGAAAATGGGAAATGTAGAAGGGTTAAATCTATTAACCTTCACCAACTCAGAAATGAGCATAGGTAAAGATATGCAGCTAAAGATCTCAAACCTTCACCAACCAATGATCATAGAAAACAACCTGTCCATGACTTTGGACAACACACAGCCCCATCCATGAGGAAGGTGAAAAATTAGCATCTCTGTGGTGTGATACAAGCAGAATATAGAAAGAGGCAGTATTCAACTTCTAATTGAAAGAGGAGCAACCTCCCATGATTACAGGATGAAGAAGTCTGGGTCTACTCCAAAGTGTCTGCAAAGCCCTCTGAGGAGACTTGGAAAAAAAAAAGTAGAAGGGAAGGCATCCCAACAAAGATGCCTCACCCTCCCCACCATCTGTAACATCTAAAATCTGAACTACTGAGGAGGAATACTGGTTAAAGATTTTTAGTAGACCAGCCAGTCCAGGGATGTGTAGCCCAACTTTTCAAAACAGTCCAATGCTCTCAACTCTGTCCCTGGAGAGTGAACTGTAGGCATCCTTGGAGTAGGCACCTTTTTCAGAGCTGCTTCAGTGACTGAGTCCACCAAAGAATTCTGGATCAAACCTTTCTAGTCTTTAGGGGTCCAGAATATTTGTCCAGATCCCAAGGCAGAGGGGTAACAAAACTGGATTCCTTCTATGCTTCCTATTAGACACTAGTCACCACTTTGTTCACAGCCAGTACAATCCATGAACGCAAGGAGAGTGGTCCATGCTTCTAAGGAAAATTGCCACCATTTTGTCCAAAGGCAGTACCATCCATGAAAACAAGGGGGAGTGATCCATGCTTCCTATGTGACAATGGCCACCATTTTTGGTAGCCAGTACCTTCCATGAAAAGGAGGGGAGTGATCTGAATGCTACCTGAAGAACATTATCACAAAACAAGAAAGAAATGACTGGCTAGCACCATTTTAAGTCTCTCGAATTTCAGTCATCGGGCAGTAAAATGGGAGAATCAGTCTCAACTTATTCACTGTTAGCTGGCTTGGAAAAGAGCACTGTGAGAAGTATGGGTGTTGTTTCCTCCTGTACAACCTCTTGCCCAGACTCCTCAGTGTATGAAGACGAGTGAGGAAGTGAACAGTGAGGAAGAGACAGAAGAATAATCTGGCTCAAAGAACCCTTCATTGTTTTTACTGATGACCTTCAGGTCTTCTGTCTCTGTGTTTGACCAGCTCTCTACTTCACAGCACTATGTGGTGAAAGGTTCAGATGGACAAAGACTGGAACTGGTCTTTGGGCAAGACAAACAGGGAAGCAATCATAGAAGGGATCTGTAACATCAAACTTGTAACTGTCCTGACATTTGTGCTGGTACAGAGACTCCAGTGCAGCGTACCCAGAAAATTCACAAAACAGAGCCCTGAAACCAGGTGGCAATCCAGTGGATAAATCAGCACAGATTCTCTTGTGTCTAAGGGTTCAAATGTCAGAAAACTTTGACTTTGAAATCTCCACAGAGACAGAAGCAGAGGACAGAGTCAGCCACAAGAAATGAAATCATGCCAAACAATCTTGACTTAACTCATTCACTCCAATGGAGCTCAGGAGGTTTGCACTGTAACTTCCAATGGGTGATGCCTAAGCCTTTTGACAGAAATAAAAATGATGTCCTGAGATTTCAAACAAATGTTCATATCTCTGGATCCATAGGGGTTATGAAAGAAGCATAAATGGCAAACCCTTCAACACAAACTATTTGAAATATTTTGTAAACAACTTACAGAATCTCAGCAACCACTCAAGTTACACATATACTGCCAGCAACATGTCATTCACCTAGCTGACAGCTTTCATATGAGGTGAAGGAGTATTGTCTGTGTTACTTGGTTGTTGAGATATTTAGAAAAATGTGAAAATTATAACTCTATAAATTAATATCATAAAAACAACAGTTAATATAGCTTTACCAGCACTAAGCAAAAGTTAAATATTAATGCAGCCGAGTTTGCCATTGTGTAAGCTTTAAGAAGAAATCTTTTAAATCTTGTACATAGCATGGTTTTGGAAATACTGATGCAAATATGAACAAGCACTATTTGACGTCTAGTGGCATCAGTAGGAGGTAACTGCAGATGCACCTGGAGGCATCATTCAGTTGTAATGAGTTAAGCACCAACTGGCTACAGTTAAGTTGTGTCAGTGCCAACAGGATGGTATGCAACCTTAAGGCAGTCAATGAAAAAGCTGGAATCAGCGAAAAGAGGGTAGATTTAGGTCTGCCCAGTCCAGATCAGGTGAGGATGGGATGAAAACCCAAATCCAAAGGCTCCTGAAGCATGGTATTCAAAAACTTCACTTAATCCATGTACAGAGAAACAAAGGCATGTGTAAAATAAGAATGTGGGGACTTTAAGGGGAGTGTAGAGGGGGAAGGTCCAATTCCAAAGGAGGGGAGACTACCTCTTTTTGAAACATACACTCTGGTAGGTTCAGAAAAACAGTCTTAATGACCGGAAGTGTCAATTTAAATATACCTTCTATGGAAGATTAATTTTCTACCGTGGAAGAAGTCTTCATTTAGGAAAGGGAGCAAGGAGACATCTCAAAGTATGCATATCACTTTTTAAAAAGTCAATTAAAGTAAACTTCTCAAAGTTTTACAATATCAGATTCAGTCTGTAAATGGCAAATACCCAAGAAAGTCACATTCCCAATACCTACCCTGCAATGGAATTTTACATCCATAAGCCACAAACTTAAGTTTTTTTTTTCCTCAGTGACCCAATTAAATTCAGGAAACTAGCCAACTTTGTAAAATTCAATAGCCAATGCAGCCACAACACCAAAACCACAGCTGATCAACAGGACATTCTTATGTCAAAAAGTGCATTGCAGGGGTAGGGGGTGGACAAACTGCAGCCTAGGGGAAGAACACCACTAATACATAAGAAAGGGAAGTTTACAAGTAAACATTTGGAAACATCTCAGCAAATAAATGTTTAAGAATGAAAGATGTCCAAACATCCACTGGGTTTGTTAAACCGAGAAGAAAAAGTGTACCAGGAACTCTGAACTGACAAGTGAAGCCTGTGACCATTTGGAAATGTTACCACATTTAGTTGCAAACAAGATCTGATTGAATGCAGGCTGCAAGGCATTATGGATAAAGGGGAGATGATGAAGCATGTAAAAGTCTACAGTGATGATAACCTGAAAGCTGATGTGTCAGCACAAGAATAAAAAGACGGTCCACTCCATTATCAAATTTTATAATTATTCATAACCAGATTAATAATTTCTTTGCTGATAATTCTACCAAATTTCAGGGCCAAAAGAAAACTGGAAACTATCTTCCCACTCAATGGATGCAATTAATACTTAAAACTATAAGACATATTCTATCATTCCTGTGTTGTATAAGCTATTAAAAAGATCATTTGTTTGGGAAGAATAATTAGTAATTTGGCCTAAATTGTGTTGTGTACCTCCAGAACTTACTCTCAAGCACAGCCACACATATTTAATATAAGGCGCATTTTGTTAACCACTTATAACAAGGACTCCCTGCCATACCTCTCAACCTTTTATAGCAAGATATCTGGATAGAGCCAGATTGGTCTCATGAGGGAGATGATTTTTCTGAGCTATGATACAGAACTGAAATTCCCTACACATTGTAAGGCCTTGTTACATCTAATAATGGTGGCTGCCAAAAAAAAAAAATACTAGAAAATGTAAATCAGAATCTAAACCAGCTACACTAGAAGCAGTGCATATAGTAACAGTGATAAAACAACTGGAATTAAGATATTTAGAAACGGGTAGGAGCAAAAACATAGGAAAAATGGGAATTGTGGGAACAACACATACAAGGGAGGCAATTGGTTTAAAAGGTGGCAGGACATAAATGAGCTATGTAATGTTTGACTGAAAAAGACTGGGAAGATTATAAGTGATGCATAATGTTTGCAACTGGGAGTGTGTCAGTATAGTTTTGATGTAAAATGCTTGCAACTAGGATTGTGTTGGTGTGGTTTATTTTCATTTATATAAATATATGATTGCCTGTGTAGTAAGAGATGGTTTAATAAAGATGTTTCTTGTCTAAAAAAGGTACAAATTGAATCATTTGTGTAATGTTGCTTAGGGGCATAAGATGTATAGCAATGTAGGTGAAGTATAATGTTTGTTACATTAAAATAGTTTGATTACTTTTATATGAATGTAAATTTGCCTACGTCACAAGCAATAATTCCATAAAGATATCTGGCAAAAAAACACATAAATAAAAGTGAAGCCAAGGCCCAAAATAGAGACAAATTATAAATATTACTTGTACAAACTTAGAAATTCGATATATTAACAGGTTTGGCATTGGCACACATTTTCTGAAAAGTATGAAGTCTGAAACTCAAATGTCTTTCATTGGTTTCTAACTTCAGTATATAATGATTTTTTACTAATTTGCTGGAAATCCACAATTTTATGATAAACAGACCCAAAATATGAGGCAAACATCTGGACATTCTGCGAAAATCCTGTACATATAAGAGGTAGTCCATGCCATACCTCTCATCTTCTTACAGCAAGAAATCTGAATAGAGCCTAGAATAATGGGGGAGCTCCAAAGAACAAAAAAATAGGGACAGATGTTTTATTGGAAACTGCTTACCAACTGCTCCTGACATTTAAAGTTTGCTTTTTAGAACAATCATTAATTGTGGTAGTATAGAAATAAACCACAATGCACGATCTGTGTGTAAACACCAAACTTGTACTATAAGGAGCAGTTAGTAACCACTTATATAAAAGGGCATCTATGCCATAGCTGTCTTCTTCTTATAGCAAGAAATCTGTACATAGCCTAAAACCAGAACGGGGTGGGGTAGACAAAAAAACAAGAGTAGCTACAGATGTTGTCCTAGTACTTGCTTTCCAACAGCTCTGGACAGTAACAGTTTTCTTTTTACAATGCTCGTTCATTGTGGTTAATATAGAAATGAACCACAATGGACGATTACTGTAAAAACTACATTATTAATGTAAGTAGTCATTGCAAAGCAGGGGAGAAATCGTACCATACATTTCAGCCTCTAAGAGCATGAAATCCAGACAAAGCCTAAAATAATGAGGGGGACAACTGCTCTGGACAGTACAAGTTTTCTTTTTACAATGATCGTTCATTGTGGTTACTATAGAAATGAACCACAATGAATGGTTGCTCTAAAAACTAATTTATTAATGTATGGAGTAGTTGCAAACCAGGAGGAACCTTAGCACACCTCTCAGGTTCTTAGAGCAAGAAATCCAGACAAAACCTAAAATAATGGGGGGGAACAATTGCTCTGGACAGTAAAAGTGCTCTTTTTACAATGACTGTTCATTGTAGTTACTATAGAAATTAATCAGAATGAACAGTATTAATGTACAGAGTAGTTACAAAGCAGAAGGAACCTTACCATACCTCTCAAACTTTCTTTACTCTTGGGTATGTGAGTTGTGCTGCTGTTAAAATAGCCAAGAGTTTTGTAGACATGGCTGTCAGATGGAATCTGGTAAGTCTGCAATTTGGTTATATGAGGAATAAGTTGTAAAGACCTTTGAAGGGCTCAGAGATGCAGTCCAGATTTCACATATGGACTTACATAGGTATTTGAATCTTAGACAGTTTCCCATGACAAAAGTCTCATAATGGAATCTGGAGGGGTTATCTGTCTCAGGTTATTCTCTGGATTCCCTGCTGGAAGTGTGAGAACAAATACTCTGAGTCTTAACAAGTTGAAGATTAAACTGTGATTTTAACAAAAATAGCAAATTCTGAAACTTAGTCTTGCACCAGCATTTTGTTTTGAAACCCTTGATGAGTTGTCAGTGGCGCTACAGGTAGCACAAACTTGCCTCTGGTACAGAAGATTGTGGGTTCTATTCCCAGACCAGGTAGATTATTCGGTGATACTGCAGTACAACATAATGGAGGTGCTGCACTCCTGAGTGAGCCATCCTTCAGATGAGACATTAAACAGAGGTACCATCTCCTTGAATTGGTGGTAGTTCAGGAGGATGTAAAAGATCTCACACACCTCTTGGAAAGAGTAGGGTTTTTTATTGATATATACATCACATATTATTTACATATTTATATTATTTACATCTATTTATAAATCTCCATACATTATACATTTCAGTTTAAGCATCCCCCGACTCTTTTATCCACAACCAAAACATTATTTTTTTCCAAAATCTTTGGCAAAGTCCATTTTCCATTTTTATTTAATTTCATTTAGTCTCTCCTTCCATATATATTACTCTGTCCATTTTCTTCACTTCTTCCTGTTTTCATGCACCATAATGACCTAATTCTATTATGTGCATATTTATTTGTTCATATTTTAACAAACTTTTCCCCGTTATCTTTAGATATTTCTTTCCACAGATTATTAAGTCTTTCACATTTCAAAAACACATGCTCAGTAGTCTCACACTGTCCACATTTATTACGTATTCTGTTGTGCTTTTTCTTCTATTTCATATTTGACTTAACCAGCAATTTTCTAATAGACAATCTCCATAAAAAATCATTACATTCTTAATCTTTTCATAATTATTATATCTCATCATTATGGCTTTTTTCTTATCTATTTTTAAAATCTTTATATGGATCAATACAATAAAATGCTTTCATAATACTCAAGTACCACTCCTTTCTATTTTCTCACATATATCCTTTTTATTTTCCATAACACCATTTTGTTTTGGTACTCTTTCATTTCTTCATTCACAATGCTTTTACTTCATTTTTAAATTTCATTTATTTCCACAATTCTTTGTATTTATAATATAGTATCATTTCTATCAAGTTTTTATTTTCCTTCATAATTCCTTTTAATATCTTATATAAAATTAAAGATGTTGCATGTACTATTGGGTTTATTAAACCAAAACCTCCTTGCCCTTCTTTCATATACAGAATCCCTCTCTTGACTGGATCCAGTCTATAGTCCCATATAAAAGAAAATATCTTCATCTTTAGTTTCTTTTCTTACTTAATAGGAATCATATAGATGTTAGCAACATAAACAATTTTTCCTATTACCATAGTGTCCAACAAGTGTACTTTTTCTATATGAAAATCTATATGATTTCCAAAAGTAGTCCCTTTACTTCTTTGAGTACATTATCCGATTGTTGTTGTCTGTATTAATTCCTTCCAAATGTTATTCCTAATATATCTATACATTTTTCATTGAACTCAACACCTCCTATCATACCTTCAAAACCATATCCTTTACTTTTCTCCTTATTTATAATTAAACCAGTTTTTTTAATTTATACATAATTTTTCATTTACTTTTTCCATCTATACTTTATTTTTAACAATTAATACAGTATCATCCACATGATTATACATTATTGGCAGTTGTACTTTCTTCATCATTTGGTATCCACCACTACTTGACATTCTATTAATTTCCTTCACTATTACATTCATAACTAATAAGAGAATTGCACTACTAGCTGAACTGCCATGCTTTATTCCACATTCTAGTTTTATTTCTTCCCCAGTACAGCCATTTACAATTAGTTTCACATAGTTCCTTTCATAAAGAGATTTTATTACCTGTAATATTATTTTTGCTTACATTATATGCCTTTAAAATACCCCATAATGATTTATATTGAATATTATCATAGGCTTTACTTATATCCCCTATCATAACATTCGCTTCTATATTTTTATTTATGATATCATCAATTATTTCTCATTATCCATAATAACTCTTGACTTTCTTTTCCTTTTCTTCCAAATACATTTTGGTCATATATTCTATCCATTTTTTTGTAACCTTTTTGTTATTATTCTCATAAAATGTTATAATCCATATTATTCAATGTTATAAGTCTCCACAATTTTTTATCTCCTCTTTACTTCCTTTTTCAAATATGAATTTTATAACTCCTGTGCATATTTCTTTCTCTTTAATTCCAGTTTCTAACCATTCATTCATAACTTCTATAAAAATTATTTTTGCCACTCTTTTATTTCTTTATACATAGCATATTCAATTCCGTCCAGTCCTGTTGCAGAATTCATGTTGCTATCTTTAGAATTTCATTCAATTCACTCCTAGTTAAATTTTGTTCGAAATACTCATCTTCATTATTTAATTTTTCACCTTTATAAATTTGTTCTATGTTTTCTTATCTTTTAACAAATAATTCAAACACATATTCCTTAATTATTTCATATATTCCTTCTTGCTATCTTATTTGTTTACCTTTATTATTTTTCCTTCTTTTATTATTTTACTCAAATATGGTGCTACCTCTTCTTTCTTTCCTTGTAAACAATATTTTTGCTTATACAAGTTGTTAATTTTAATTTGATTCATTTTATATATTTCTCTTTTTTTTTTCATAAATGGAATTTTCTTCTCAAAGTCTTTAAATGTTTTTTGACTTAATATCTCATATCTCTCCCTTTCTTTTCTTCCTTATACATTCTAAAAGTACCTTTTTATATTTTTCTTTAAAATTAAGCCAACGAACAGTCCAAGTCTCATAAAACTCCCTCATATTAGAATGATGTTGCAATAATTCCACAATTCATTTTTCTCTTCTATATCTAATTCATTTTCATTAATTTTCTTTATTCCTTTTCTTATTCTTATATATTATTTATTTTCCTGTACTTTAACCCATATAGCCAAATGATCTGAAAATCCAGCATACTTAATTCCTTTTTTTATAACTTTTAAACTATCAGATATTAAAAAAAAATTTCTGTCCTAATTTCTTTCCTTTTATAGGTCCAGTGGTTATTCTCCCATACACAACTTTCCACTTCTCATAATTTCTTTAGCCATTTTAACATCACAATTGCTCTTATTTTTCTTTAAATTACAATTAAAATCACCCACCACTATAATGTCCATATTTACACAAATGTATTCAAGAATATTTTTAAACATCTCTCTCTCTTTTTTGTTACATATGCATATAAAGCTATAATTCTATACACATATTTCTTCCATCTCACGTCTTACTGTAATTCATCCTAGTTCCACTATGATTGCATCTAATATTTTAATGCTTTCTTGACATAATATAAATATGCTCTGGCATGTTTTTTCTCCATATTCCAAACTATCACACCATTCCAAAGTTTTTCAGTTTGTGTTCTTTCTTCCTCTGTTAATAATCGGATATCTTCTAAAACAATAATATGCACATCTATCGCAGCACACCATTGTCATATACCTATTCTCCTTTTAAGATTTTTCATACTGTTCACATTTGAAGCTAATATTTTCAGATTTTCAGAACAGTTAGTATAATAAAATGTTTATACCTTTCCTTTCTTATTTTTTCTAAGCATTATGTTTTTGAATTTTCTTTTCCTTTCTTTAACTGTTTTCTCTATTTAATTCTTTTTATTTCTTGCTATGCACCAATCAGCTTCTTCCTTGCGTGTCACATGTGTTTCCTTTTCCTTGTTACTTTCTTTAACTTCATGTATAACCTCTTTATCAGTTACATCTTGTTGTACACTTTCTTGTACAACACATTCTGTCTCTTTATCCTGTATAACTTCGTTTTCATTCTCTTGCGCATTCATTTCACATTCCACCCATGAATGACCAGTATTGCCACATTTTTGCACTTTAAATCACATTTGTTTTGCATTATGCCCTGTTTTACTACATAATAACATATTTTATCGCATTCATTGATTAAATGATCATTTTCTCCACAAAAATAAAAAGTTTTTGGTTAACCACTGTATTTCACAAAACCCCTGTTACCATGAACATTAATAATACTAGGTACATGCATAGCATTATCCTTTTCCATTTTCAGTACTACTCCACATTCCCATCCCCCAGTTCATCATATATTTTTGTAGTGTCTATTACTTCTTTACATATAGTTCACAAATGTTCTTTTGTTTCAACTACAGTTCTAAAGTGGATCATTATACTTTTTTTGTTATTTGTCTGTAAAAAGTGTGCACCACATATTCTGACCATGGATAAATATTTTTCTTTTGTTCATATGCACCCCAAAAAATGTCCATGGCCTGCCCAGTCTCAAATATCAATTCGCAAAAAGTATCTTTATCAGTTAAAATGAATGCTCTTACCTCTTTTGTTTGACACCCAGAGGTGCTATGATAGTCTCATAACTCATACCTGCCCAGACTTTCTTCTCTTTTACTGCTCACATGTATTGTGCAGGTTTTTGTTCCTTTTATTTATTCTTTCCTCCTTCTCCCACAGTTTGTGTGTACATTTTTGTCTCTGGAACTTTTTCTAGCACAGTCCCTTCTTCTCCTTTTTCTACTTCTACTTTCTCCATGATGTCACTCCATGAAATTGCTACTCCACTTTCTGGCTCACGTTGGTTTATCATTTCTTCCAAATAATTATCCTACAACCCCCCCCCCCAATTGGAGGGTTGTAATCATGATTTTTTTAGAGGAAACTGACTCTCCTTCAAACAATCTCCTCTGAAAGTTTTCCTCTGAATCTATCTATGTTACAGCTACAATCTCCTTTTCCTCCAATGTCACTCTTTTTTCTGCACCCACAGCATCAGAAAAAATGCTGGTGGCGATTCTACCATTTCAACTACATTTTCAGCTACTTTCACTTCATTTTCAGCAAAAGCTGAATCAGTCATGTTTTTTCCCTGTTTCTCCTGGCTACCTCCAAACCTGGACAGAAAACAGTGAGTCAGGATGTGTAACACACAAATCCTTCCCTTGACTACCAAGAGTAGGGGAAGTTCCATGATGCCCTGGCCAGATTTCTCCTACTGCTAAAAATACCGTCTTTGGTCTCTTCTGAAAAGAGGCTATTAGCCTAGTGGGAATAACCTGGTCACCAGAAAGATAAAATAAGGCTGTGCATGTGTGTGTGTGTGTGTGTGTGTGTGGGGGGGGGTTCACTTCCACTCAACAATATGCTAATTATACAATCAATGAACCTCAGAGTGGGGTTGATAATGTTGTTTGTCTTTTCGGTTTTTCCCGGTTAGGAGTCGCAACAGCGGAACTCTGGTCTGCTAATGATTGGCAGTAGATTTTTTATGGTGCCGAGTTGCCAGCCTGACGCCCACCCTTCAGCGAAGGCACTCCCATTCACACATGCCTTTCATAGGTCACTCAATCATGGGGAGGACATACAGACTCCACACAGAAGGCACTCCAGCGGTGCATCGAACAGGAGAACCTCTTGCTGTGAGGCAACAACGCTACCGCTGTATCACCACGGCTTATAGAGTAGAGTTGATAATGTAAGATAATAATAATCCATGAGTTATGTTTTCCACAAAATTTCACACGTGATTCTGCACTTTTCAGAATCATAATTATGGTACTCAGAATTTCAAAAGGACATGGGTAATTTCATTGGCTCTATATCATAACTTCGAAGATGTAAAACTTCGAAAGTTAAAATATCGAACCCACAACATCGAATGGTGAAAATATTGAAGCCCTGGAACATCAAAATCTTACCTAGGGCAAGATTTCAGTGGGCCGTTCCATGGCTTTGCTATTTCCTCCACTGTGGGGCGAGAGTTACTGACCTTAGGGTTAGTCTGCGGGTTAAGGTAAGTGGATAGTTAGTAATGTATGTATGGTGTAGTGTGGGGTTGGGTTTTGTTAACTGTGTGTGTATTAATTAGTTTGTGTATAGATTCGTAGGGTATGTGTGCGATAGTTACAGACCTTAGGGTTAGGGTGCGGGTTAAGGTAAGTGGATAGTTAGTAATGTATGTATGGTTTAATGTGGGGGTGGGTTTTGTTAACTGTATGTGTATGGTTTATTTATTTTGGTGTGCTTGTGTTGTGTGTATGTTTCTTGGAACAGCAAATTTTTTCCCTGGGAAAAAAATTCGCTATTCTGAGCGGTCAATGTTATCAATATTCGAAATTCCAAGTTCGAACTTATGATGTTCGATATTTTGGAATTTCGAATATATGCTATAGACCCATTTCATTGTAGCACAAAGTACCCTGCGAGGGTAGGAGGTTGGCATAATGGTTAAGGTGTTTATTTTACAGACACAAGGTGCATGGCTAGGCTAGGCTTAAAATGGTCCACAGGGGCAGTTAGCCTAGTACTAATCTATGAATCTATAAGGGGCTTCATTTAATGATGAGTGAAAAGCCTTACTGAGAGTATTTCCTCCTATGCCAGACTCCTTATGAATGTCTTGGGAGGTAAGTCTTAGCATGAGTCTAGAATAGCAGGTTAGGAATTCTGTAGTGGAGGCCACTTGGAAACTGTATCTCTTAAATCCCCTCTTGGGAAAATATGCATGGAAATTATGATTTCAGTTTATTGTACATCAATGAGAAACCAAATGTTTCCTTGATGAAGGTGTAATAAAATTGTGTTAGAGGACTGACAACATGCTATGATGCCCCACCACTGGCCCAGTAATCAAGGATCCCCAGTCCTCACCACTAGCACCAGTGGGGGACATACACTGGGAGGATGACAAGTTACACACACACAGTATTTCCAGATGCAGCTCTCTGTATCAAGTGCAATTTCCCCTAAGAGCACACAGAGCTCACAGTCAGTCCATGGCTGGTTCCTCCATCTTTATCCAATTCCCTAGTAAGACTCCCCAGTGGCACAGCTATAGAGTTGAGATCTCAGCTGAGTGGCCAAGCCAAGACCTCCAGCACCCTCTGTGTCCAACCAGTGCTTTGTGTCCCTACCCAAGTAGCTGGTGCATATACTCTTTGAGGTTTGATTTACACACACACACTCACACACACACACACACACACACACACACACACATAGACACACACATACACACCTAGGAAAGGCTGCCACAGGTTTACTAGGTATGCCCCCTGCTGCCCAGACTATAAGGTAGTTATCACTGCCACCAGTGAACTCCCTATCAGCTACTTTAAGGCTCTTAACAAAGGGTGTTCAATCTTAATATGTAATATTACTATTAATACAAATGGTAGTCCAAGGCTATTAGGAGTGGCCCACAATATCACCAAATAAATATGCAAGTACTCCCAGAAATTAAATATCTCTTACAAAGATCAGTCACCATGAAAGGTTTAAATATATTTAATAATAAATAATAAAAGAACAAGAAAATACTCAGTACATAGTCACAGTAACATCAAAGTTCAAAATCATAAGAAATATTCAAAACAATATTGCAGGGCAGTCTCAGGTAAATAAAGAAAAACATTTAAACTATGCTTTGCTATACTCCTGAATATATCTAAAAGAACTGTTATACCATAGTACACTTACTTAATTAGAGCAGCAAGGCAGATGTGGTGAGTGGATCTTGATGTTGTCAAGTAAAAGATAAAATTCAGAATGCTCAGTCTCTCTCAGAGTTCTTAAATTAATACTTCAAATATTACTGGTTGGAGAGTTTGCAGAATGACATAATTTCTTGTTATCTGAGCCTATCCCAGATGAAAAACAACCATTGATGCAGCTGATAGCATTTAGCATCTACCTATGAAAATACATACGCTTTTCCTTAGATTTTTGCAGATCCTGGAAGTCATAAAACAATAAAACACTTCCACATCTCAAGACTAGTAATTATCTCTCCTTCAAAACAACACAGAGAGCTCCCTAGTATTGACATCCTGTCTCTTGCTGTCATAAAGTAATTTAACTTCAGCTATTTTTCTGACATTTTGCCGGAATGAAGTAACCCCCTGTGTTCCAGTTTCCACCGTTAAAATATATACATTTTATTTATTTTTTTTATTTATTTTACATTTGTTGACTGGGCTAGTACAACTGGATATATGTCCATTTTCAGTGGAGGCCCTGGGAGAAAAGCTCCACACTTCATTGTTGTATTTACAAAACATAGGTACATTACAATTTTTTGTCTATTATAACATTTCCTTGCCTTTTGTCATATGAGTAAAATGATTCCTATTATAAGACAGCTAAGTACATAGATACAAAGATGTGTAAAAATATGTAAACAAAAAGCACACTATTAAACAGTAAAGTCACACACACATTATTTGTTAGTATAAGATTAATTATTAAATAGTTCACTATTGATCAGTATATTCACACGCACAATACTGTTACTAAAGGATTAACTAGTTCATGCTGGTATGTAGATACATGTCAGGATACAAGTGTGGTAGTTAGTCTGGGTTAGCACAGGGGTATAACCAATGAGATTTAAGGTATGTTTTAAGTTTGGCTTTAAATAGGGGAGCTGAGGATAGGGAGGTTAGGTGATCAGGGAGGGTGTTCCAGGTTTTACCCACTGCGTTAGAGAACAGTGATTCGCTGGCCAGATTGTTGGTTTTATTTATTTAAACTAGTAATTTGTTTGATGAACGCAGAGACTTTAGGTTATTGTAGGGGGTGATTAGCTTAGTGAGTATTGGAGTATTTGAAGGTTGATGCAGTATTTTTGGGCCACTATTAGTTGGTTCAGTAGAATTAGATTTGACAGCTCTAACCAGCCTAGTTGATTAAGATTGTTGCAGTGATGGGTTCTATAGGTTGACCAGTTGTAAATCTTGCAATATTATTGTAGGAGATGGCAAGCTTGTTCATATTGCTTTTACATAGTTTAGTATAGATAGGGGATGCATAAAGAAGGGTTGAGATTAAGTGGGGTACGGGCAATAGTGGTCCTGGTTAGAGGGGTCAAAAAGAGTTTGATTCTATAGAGGGATCCTAGTTTTTTGTTTACTGTTTTTATAGTGTTGTTAATATGGGGCTCAAAGGTAAGGTTATTATCAATTAGTACCCAAAGTAGGTTTTGGTAGAATCAGGAGATATGACAGTACCATTGGTAGATGTAACATTGAAGTTTAGAGGGGAGGGTCTGCGGGTGGGAGTGAATAATCGCATTTTTGTTTATTTTTTGGTTCAGAATGAGACATCAGTCAAAGAGCCATTTCTCTACTGTGCTAAACACGTTTGGGTTAGGGACTGTAGTTGTGATGGTGAAGTGGCTGAGCATATTAATGTGGAATCTTCCACATATTAAATACAGGTAGCTTGAGGTATTACAGAGTGTAGGTAGTTTGTAAAGATAGAGAAGAGGCGAGGACTGAGTATGGAGCCTTGAGGGACACCAAGGATAATTGAGAGGTGGAAAGACAGGCTATTCTGCCATAGCACAGCTTGTTGCCTGTTATTTAGGTAGATTTGGAACCACTCTATAGCAAGTGGAGCCAGTGACAATTTTTTGAGTAAGTTTATGAGTAGCTGGTGGTTGACAATATCAAAGGCTTTTGACAAATTAATAATGAGAGCTGAGGATAGAGTATCATTATTACGATTTTTATTGACGCAGTCGGTGAAGGATAGAAGAGCAGAGGTGGAGCTATGAAATGGTCTGAAGCCATGTTGGCAGATAGCTAGTAAGTTGTTTTCTAGTAGGTGGTTTAATAGCTACTTATGAATGCACCTCTCCATGATTTTAGCCAGTGGGGATAATATGGCTATGGGCCTGTAGTTAGATAAATCTTTGGAGTTACCACCTTTGTGCAGGGGGATAATATGTGAAACTTTCCAAAGTGATGGGATGGTTCCTTCAGAAATAGCTCTGTTGATGTGGATAGATATGGAGTAGGGTATAACTTTAGCAGCTTTTTGCAGGTATTCTGCAGGTAGTAAGTCTGCAGCAAGAGTGGTGGGTTTAAGTTTCTGAATAAGGGTGCAGACAAGGGATGTAGGGGACAGGTTGAAATTGAAATAGAGGGGGGGTTGTTAACGTTACAGGCGGAAGACGATGTAGTGTCAGGGGATAGCTGATTGGCAAGAGATTGAATGGTCTCTGTGAAGAAAGTATTGAAAGAATTGGCAGTTTGGTTGGGGCTGTTGTATTCAGAGCCTGAGGGGTTGGGTGTGACTGAGCGACCTGGGTGTAACAGTTTATTGATGCCAGACCAGAATTTTTGAGGTTTATTTTGATGGGTTTGTTGTAGGTAACAGTAAAAGTTTCTTTTATCTGACAGAATGGCTTTTTTTGGTTTCATGTCTAAACTTTAATTGATTTGTAGGGCATTTAGTTGTCCGCCAGGTGTTCCAGAGTTTGTTTCTTTGGAGGATTTTTTGTTTGGTATTTTTGGAGAGCCATGGGGCTGGTTTAGATCTACATCTAATTGTGCGAGTTGGGGCATGTTAGTCTAGGGTGGTCAAGAATTTGGAATTAAAGTATTTGACTGCTTCTTCTAATGGTAGGTGTTTCAGGGGTAACCAGTTGCAAGCTATCTATCGAGGTAATATTTTTGTTAGACCTTATATTCTTATAAATGGTTGGATTTGGGATTTCCCTCTTATACCTGATTAGGAAGGTGAGTGAGTGGTCAGTTATATCTTCAGGGAGTGTCCCTACTTTGTAGGATTGTTGAAGACTATGTGTAAGGATCCAATCTGGGGTGCTGTCATTGTTATTGTTTATTGTATCTAGTGGGAGATGTAATGGTTTGAGTAAAACCATATAGGTTGATATGGGTAGAAGGCTGCTCAGATGTACAGTACCTCCAGTTAATGTTAAAGTCACCGAGTACTATTGTTTCTTGTGGGTAGGTGGTGGACAACCAGCTTATGATAGCCTCTAAGGTGCTGATATTGTTGCCTGGAGGAAGGTAGAAATAGATTATATATAGAGATTTACATTTGTTGAGTTGAATATTGGAAATAAGAACCTCTGCATTACTAGTTAAGGAAGGTTTTGAGTCTATTGAGGTTTCCTCTAATCCAGTTTTGTATAGAATAGCTACTCCTCCTCCTTTCTTAGTATTACTGTCCAGTCGCAGGATACTATAACTGGGGGGAATAACCTCACTATCTTGTATTGATGGCTTGAGCCATGTTTCAGTGAGACAGAGGATGTCAAATGAATATACATCCATGAGGACATGCAGATGGGCAACTTTGTTATTTATGCTTCGAATATTGAGATGGGCTATCAGGAGAGAGTTGCGAGGTCTGGTAGCCAGGTGTGTATAGTTAGAAGTTGGGGTTCTGGGCTCTTTGGTAGGGGTAGAATTTGGGCCAGGGTTAGGATGTATGTCCCCATCTATTAGTGAATGAACCTGTATTCTCAGAGTGAGTTTTAAAAGCTTACCTATTAGGTTTTTGAGATTTCCTGGTTCTAGAGCTGTAGTATGTGATGTGAGTGAGTCTATGAAATTTGGCTGACGAGTACTTTGGTGGACAGGATGTATTATTATGGCTATGAGGAATTATTAGAGTTGGTGTGGTGGTTTGCTTTCTGGGGTTGCTACAGTCTAGGCAATTAAGGTGTTCATAGAAGGTTAGTATGTAAGGTACAGTTAAAATAGGTAGGAGTAAGAGTAGGAGTAAGGGTTTCAGGTGTGTTAGAGTAGTAGTGGGTGGCATTATAGTTGTATTGTGTTTAGGTTTCTATCCAGGGATGTGTTCAGATGTGTTACTGAGGTAATGTCTAGGGGGAGGTGGGATTTAGCAATTTAAAGGTTTGGAGCATGAGATAGATAGAATGGAGGAGGGGGTGTGGTTAGGGTGTATAAATCTAGAAGCACTAGGGGTGGGTGAGAATTGGGGGCAGGGTTGGGGGAGTGGAGTGAGCCCACAGGGTAAACAGAGTGGGCAGAGCTACTGTAGAAATGAATCCTAGGGGTGCAATCAGTGGAGAGCTGATAGCTAAGGTAAGTTTGGGTAGAGAAAGGTGAGGGGTAAGAGGCTAGAGAGTAGGGATAGTGGGCAGGGTAGTTGAGTAGAACAGAGTAAAAGGATAGAAGGGTAGAGTAAAACTATAACTCAACAAGCTAAGAATGCTGTGTACCTGTGAGTTGTGTTTTAAAGACACTAGGAAAATGTTTAGAAAAAATGGTGCCACCAAGTGGCAAAAGGCTATATAGCAACAGTAGTGTCTCAATAAGAGGTAACAGGGCTAGGAATATGAGGAGGAAGGTTTGTAAGTTAATTCTAAAGGGTACCTGAGGGAAGCAGGAGAAGAAAGAGTTTGGCTGCTGGCCACCCTAGCTGAGGAGAGTGCATAACAAGTATCTTATACAGTGTTATTTGTACAGACAGAAGATGTACTACACATACTTTCTCCTATTTTATTGTCCTTGAGGGGCTGTTGCTCAGGGCAAGAAAGATTCAGTTCCTTAGCTTAGGGTGTAGACGGCAGGTTTGGGTTGGTTTAAGGTTGCAGGTCAACAAGCAGGGCAATTCCTCAGCTTTAGTACCTTTAAAGCAAGTAGACTCATTTCTCCTATTTTATTGTCCTTGAGGGGCTGTTGCTCAGGGCAAGAAAGATTCAGTTCCTTAGCTTAGGGTGTAGACAGCAGGTTTGGGTTGGTTTAAGGTTGCAGGTCAACAAGCAGGGCAATTCCTCAGCTTTAGTGCCTTAAAAGCAGGTAAGGTAGTTTCTCCTATTTTATTGCCCTTGAGGGGTTGTTGCTCACATTTAAACAATTACAATAGTGTATGTATATTTCTGTTCTCTTCCAGCAGGGACACTGTGGATCCATTTTTAAGCTCAGTAATTAACAAAATATCTCTTCAGCACACATCTGTGCAAGCCATCTTAAATGACATACAGTTCTAATACATTTGTAACACAAGCTTCTTGTATACATCAGATTAATATTCACAAATGACATTTAATTATTTACAAAATTCCAAACAGCTGTGCTGGCAGTATCTCCTTTTGTCACATATGCCATCTAGGCTTCTTCAAAATGGTGGTCGTTAAAGTTGGTTATATAAATGAGATGGGACAAGGGATATGGAGGAATGTAGTTCATTCTTCAACAAGTTTTTTTTCATCTTTACCTCAGCTGTTCTGATTGTCTTTGAGATAATGTGGCCTTCCTGATAGGCTCATGAGGGCTATACGACTATGCCCTCAGGGAAGTAATGTTATAGTAACAGGAGATAACTAACTCAAAGGTATAAGCATTAAGAGATCAGTCTCTAAACTTAGCCAGTAACATACTTGGCAAGTGATTCTATTTTTAGAATTCCCCTAGTGTTTGTGCATGGGGTTTTGCTACAGTTATGTTTCATAATGATACTTAATTCTGATGCTTGTCAGTGTTGACTTTGTGTGTAATAAAGAAGGAATTGTTTGGTCTGGACCAACAGCTGGCCCTAGGGGGACAGGACGTTATTTTACAAATCCTTGTTTAGTTGGGCCTTGTAAACACATTACCTAAACAAAAAGGGGATATTCAAGAGCCTCAGTTTCTGTTACTTCTTAAACAATGTTGTTGTTGTTGTATCTTTTGGCTTTTCCCGGTTAGGGGTCGCCACAGCGGAACTCCGGTCCGCTAATGATTGGCAGTAGATTTTTATGTACCGAGTTGCCAGCCCTGACGCACAACCTTTAACGAAGGTACGCCCATTTACAAATGTCTCCACACAGAAGACACTCTAGCTGAGATTCGAACAGGACAACGTCTTACTGTGAGGCGACAATGCTACCACAGCACCACCACCGTGTTTATACATTTTGCAGTTGTCCACATTAACTAACTTATTGTCGACTATTAAGAAGTTAATCAAGTCTGAGATTTCAAATCATTATTAATATGAATACTGTATAAGATTAGTCCAGTGTTCAACTCTTAAACAAATGCTTTAGCACTAACATGTTTAAAGAATTACTTTATACGGCCAGATAAGAAACTTTGAAGAACTATATCTTAACTGCTTTAATACACAGAACAGAAAGTGCTAATTTTGTATGAGTATCTCTGGGAATCCAAGCAGATCTATGCAGCGTGCTAATGCTTGATTTTACAGTGTCATTATCATCATTTCTTTAAGTAAATCATACCACAACCCTCCCAACTGGAGTGTTGTAATTATACATCATTTGTTGACTCATTTCCATTATACGGATTTCTTTGAAACATCTTCTCAGAATTCTGCATGCATTGTCTGGTCTTGATTTTGGTTTTCTCCTCCATTTCTCACACCACTCCATTACCTCCTTCTCTACCTCCACCTGTCAAATAGGTAGTATTATTGTGTCGGGCGCAGAAGGCATTCTTGTGTTGGGTGCAGAAGGCATTCTTGTGGTGCGTGCAGATGGCATTCTTGTGTTGGGTGCAGAAGGCATTCTTTTTTTTTCAAAACAAGTTTATTGTTTTAACATATAAGAGAAATATCATAACAATTTTATACAAATAATTAAAAATAGGTATTATTATAATATTCAACAAAACAACTAAAGTATTTACAAAGACATCCACTACAATCAGATCAATTAATTAAACTAAAATACTGTGCTATTGAAATTAGAATTTTTTTAACAAATTTTGTAAATTATCCCATACAATAAAATGTGATGTTTTTCTAGTTGTTCTCATTCTAATTGTGCTTATTTCCATATGACACATTATATTCATAACATTTTTAAATTCATTGAACGAAGGAGGTGTATCTGAAATCCAATTTCTAGTTATTATTTTCCTAGCCACTGCTAGGATAGACCATAACAAGGGAAGCTTAATCTTTTTAACACATTGAGGTACAGGTGTGTTGAATAATATAAGAGACTTAGAAATAATGAAATTATCTGTAAAAAGAGCCTGCAAAAATTCATTAATTGACTTCCAGTATTCTTTCAACTTCATACAGTCATAAAACATATGAGCCCAGTCAGCATTAATTTCTACATTACATCTCTTACATAGATTATCTTTATTATTAATTTTACTCATCATCAAAGGTGTATAAAAAGATCTATGCAAAAATTTCCATGTATAAAGTCTCCAGACAATGGAAAATGTAGTTCTATAAGCAGATTCCAATATATATTGTTTATCTTGTTGAGTTGGTGGGTCCCCATTAATAGAGGTGAAATAATTCCAGTATGAATCTACATTGTAAAAAGTTTCTTGTCTGATAATTTTATGTATATATGAAAGTTTACCTTTATCAGAAACTTTATGCTGTAAATTTATTATCAAGTAATCAATCAGTTTTGGAATAGATTCTTTAACTGTTATAGACATTAGATCTATTCTATCAATGAGATGTTGTCTAAAGATCTGAACCTCTAACCAGCAAGTTTCTCTTAGATCAAATTCTTGTTTTAAGAAATCTAGATTTTTAACTTTATTATCAGATATCAGCTGATACCAGTACTTTAGATTATTATCTATAGCTAAATGAGCTCATTCAGAAGTAGATGACATAAGCATACCCTGAGTATAGATTATAGGGAATACAATAAAATTCCATTCCCTATACTTAGGGTGCATGAATATAAAGTTACGATAACTAATAATAATATTTAATGGGTAACAGACCATATGTTTAGGTGTAATAGGTGAAGTACAAAATTCCTTTAGCAACCACAACATGGAGTTATTTATAATCATATTTTTATGCGTTAAGGAGATTTTCATGAAGTGCATACTAATTAGCTCCCAATAATCTTTCCATTTTGTGACATATGGCCGATCTATTAATAAAGTAATAACTTTTATAATAGAAGAGATAATATATAAATTAAAGTCTGGAAAAGAAATACCCCCTTGAGACCAGCTATTAGTATGTTTCTTTAATGCAATCCTAGGTCTATTAGGTGCCCATAAGAAATTTAACATTAGTGTATTCAGTTTCTTGATAGTTATTTTTGTAGGTGAAAGTATTATTGATTGTATTAAGTATAAAATCTTGGGGAATATTATCATTTTAATAATTGTAAGTCTCTCCTCCATAGTAAAAACATATTATTCCAGGTATTAAAAAGATTTTGTATATTAAGAAAACAGGTATTATAGTTATTATATATAATAGATTTAATATCTTTAGATAGTATTATACCTAAATAAGTTATCTGACCTGAGTTGGGTACATATTTAGTAAAATCACTAATGAGAGTATTTTTCGTGTATATATAGGTAGTATTTTAGTTTTTCTTCATTGAATATTAAACCAGAAATACTTTTAAAATTCATAATTTTATCAAATAAAGACTGCATAGAAGAATTAGATCCTGCTGATGTAATTAGAACATCATCTGCAAAAGTTGAATTTTTGATGTTGTATTTTCTTCTATTTCAAAACCCTCTATGTCAGTACTGTTTCTAATCAAATTAGCCCAAGGCTCCATTACTAAAGTGAATAATAGTGGAGAAAGTGGACATCCTTGCTTTGTACCTTTAAGAATGGGTATTTTTGTGAAACATATGTTCCTACCTTAATATAAGCCAGCGTTCATTTGTATAAATGCTCAATTAAATTTACAAATGCATCAGAGAAATTTGTGCATTTCAGTAAGGTAAACAGATAGTCCCAACTTACTGAATCAAATGCTGAACCTATATCAAGACTAATAAGTGTTAAATCTTTCTTTTTCCTATTTGCAAAATCAATTAATGTTAAAGTTCTTCTTATATTATCAAAAGTATTTCTATTTACAATGAAGCCCGTCTGATCTATGTCTATAATGCGGGGATAATTGTCTTCAATCTATCAGCAAAAATACTCATAAACATTTTATAATCAACATTAAGTAATGAGATGGGTCGATATGAAGAACATCTAGTTGGATCTTTATTAGGTTTTAAAATTGGTGAAATAAATGTATATTGCCAAGATGGGGGGGTTATTAACTCAGTTTGGGCAAGAATAAAAACCTTATGTATTAATGAATATGTAGTTTTAGAAAGGATTTTATATATCTCTGGTATAATACCATCATTACCCAGTGCTTTGTTTGATTTAAGCTTATTTATTTGTGTAATAACTTCTGTATATGAAATACTCTTGTCCAATAGTTTAATCTGTTGTTTATTAAGCTTTTTATTCATGTTTGTGGTTATAAACTCCTTTATTTTATCTTTAGGTTCCATGTTAATGTTGTTATGGTTAATCTTGTGAAAGTGATTTCTAAATTCATCCAGTATTTCTGGTATACTAGAAACATTCTTCTTTTTCCTTAGAGAAAAGATTTCTTTGATATGGTTTTGTTTATTCAATCTTTTTGTTTTATTTTTAAGTCTATGTAAGTATTTGGGGCTTATTGAATAAGACAAAACTTGTATTTCTCTAAAGTTATTTTAACTTTATGAGTTAAAATTTCTTTGTATTTCTCATTTAGTTTGTTTATTTCTTCAATAACTTTCTTGTCCATAATATTTTCTTTATTATTATGTTTATAAGAGTCTAGTTTACTTTGAATATCTAACAATTCCTTATCCCAAGATTTCCTTTTATTATTATACCATCTGATACTTTGTCCATATAGATATGATTTTAAGGCATCCCAAATATAGACAATGGAGACTTCAGGAGTATTATTTATGTCTAGAAAATGTTGTACTTCTGAAAGTATATATTCTTTATAGTCTTTTAGCTGAGTTAAGTATGCTGGTATCCTTTTGATCTGAACATTATGAGTATTTTTTATCATGAATTCAAAAACAATTGAGTTATGATCAGATATAGGACATGAAATGATTTTGGAATTAATTAAATCTGTTACCATCTGGTTAGAAATAAAGACCCTATCTATTTTTGAATAAGTTTTGTATCTGTTAGAAAAAAGGTGTATGGTAATGATTTTGACTCTATCTGATTATTAATATCATTCAAATGATAAGAATTAGCAAAATCATTTAAATGTTTTGCATTAGATGTAATTCTTCTTTTCTTTATAGTGGTAGTATCACTTTCATGTAGTATACAATTAAAATCACCAGCTAAAATAATATCCCCTATAGAGAATGATATGATCTTATCAATATGATGTTTCACTGTATTAATACCAATTCCAGGTATCCAATGTACATTAATTAAAGTGTAAGTCTTCCCATTAATTTGTATTGTAACCATACAAAACATTCCTTTGTCATCCTGATAAGACTTAATGGTTTTAGGTATGGGCATACTTTTATTCCATAAAATAGCCACTCCTCTTTTTTTCTGAGTGTGCTCTGAACTAACCAATACTGTATACTTATTAGTGGCTAGTTTATCAATATCTTTTTTCAAGAGATGGGTTTCTTGCAGGAAGACTAGATTGGCCTTGTGTAGATTAATGTATCTTATTAGGCTTGCCCTTTTACATGGATTATTCAATCCATTAATGTTTAAAGAAATTCCTTTTAAAGATGTCATTTGGCATTTTTAAAACTCAAGAATCTTATGATCGAAATAACAAATAACAAGATAAATAATGTTACATCTCCTCTTTTAGGTGTACCTTTAAATATAGCTGTATTTATTAAATCTCTTATGGGATTTTGTATAGGATTCAATTTTGTTTGTAGTGACAATGAGTGTACAAAATATATTGTGGATGTCAAAACTATATACATATAACAATGAACAAGTGAAAATAATGTAAGGATTAAACCTTGCATCCCACCTGGAGTTGAAAACTCCAACTTAGAGTAGTATTTACTACTCAAGTTAACCCCCTACCCTAAGCAGCAGTACCTCAGCTACCACCTTATCAATTTAATACTAGTTATATTTAACTGAGGTTAACAGTTTTCAATTCAATTATCTATCAAGACAAAACTACACATTTGGTAAAACAGCATCATATAAACTAAAATAAACTTTTTTTTTTTTTATTTTTAAAAAACTGTTCATACTATTATATAGATCTATGTAATATATAACACTTGTATTCTAATAGCATTCAAATAATCTTAATGTTAGAAATCAAGAGGAGAAAAAAATATGTTCTAACATTCATTTAAATCAAAAACTTTGGCTAATATGATTCAGACATTACATGCATTAAGATGCATCTATTTTCTGTCATGTGAATTCTATCAACAGCTTCCAAAAATCTTGAATTGTTTGTATATGAGCATTTACTTAAACTCATTATTGTCAATAGAGTAAAATATTGTATTCATAAAAATTATTATAAATCATATTGCATAGTTATGCAGATTCTCAGAAACACCTGCGTTATTACCTAAAAAAGCCATCACACACATAAACACAGACACACACACATACATATACACACACACACACACACACACACACACACACACACACACACACACACACACACACACACACACACATACATATACACATACACATATATACATACATACACACACACACACACACACACACACACACACACACACACACACACATATATATATATCTGATCTCACTGAGTTGTGTCTTTGTAGAGCAGTATCCTACTTGCTGTCCCTAGAATAAATCTGTCTGCTTTATACAAAATAATGCACAGCAAACACATATTAGTAACCAGATTTTACAACCATGCTAACCTACTGCTTTAAAATATATCACATGACATTTCTTCCAGAATAGAGTTATAAGATTATTTATGCTTGTCAATCAGATGAATTAAATGAGTTATAGTAAAGTATATGTTTGGGACACAAGTTTTTAACACAGATTATTATGCTACTGTTATGTAGATTTTCAAAAACATTTAAATAAATGTTTCATTTTCTATGCCTTCTAAAATAAGATATTTACTTGCTACAAGAAACTACATCATTTAAACTCATCATAACTGACATATTTTATGAATAGAGTATTTTTCCTGAATCTGTGGTGTGTCAGTGTGATAACCTTGTCAATGTTTATACTAACTGCTTTCAGTTTCTCTATGAAAATTCTGTGAGTGAAGCTTCTGAGGAAACTCATGGACACTGTGCATGAGACAGCCCACATCCCAGATTGTCTCCCTTAACATTTTGGCGGGAAACTTATTAAAACTTGTGGCAAACATTCATTTTGTCAATAGAGTAAAATATTGTATTCATAGAAATTATTATAAATCATATTGGATAGTTATGCAGATTCTCAGAAAAAAAGCCATCACACTCACACACACACACATACATACACACACACACACACACACACACACACACACACACACACACATATATATATATATATATATATATATATATGATCTCACTGAGTTGTGTCTTTGTAGAGCACCATCCTACTTGCTGTCCCTAGAATAAATCTGTCTGCTTTATACAAAATAATGCACAGCAAACACATATTGGTAACCAGATTTTACAATCATGCTAACCTACTGCTTTAAAATATATCACATGACATTTCTTCCAGAATAGAGTTATAAGATTATTTATGCTTGTCAATCAGATGAATTAAATGAGTTATAGTAAAGTATATGTTTGGAACACAAATTTTTAACACAGATTATTATGCTGCTGTTAAGTAGATTTTCAAAAACATTTAAATAAATGTTTCATTTTTTATGCCTTCTAAAATAAGACATTTACTTACTACAAGAAACTACATCATTTAAACTCATTATAACTGACATATTTTATGAACAGGGTATTTTTCCTGAATCTGTGGTGTGTCAGTGTGATAACCTTGTCAATGTTTATACTAACTGCTTTCAGTTTCTCTGTGAGAATTCTGTGATTTGAAGATTCTGAGGTAACTCAAAGACACTGTGCATGAGACAGCCCACATCCCAGATTGTCTCTCTTAACATTTTGGCGGAAACTTATTAAAACTAGTGACAAACATTCATTTAGCAGTGTAAATGCATCTAAACATGACAGAACCTCCACAATGTATTCCACAGATCATCACAGCCTCTATGCAAGTGAAATTAAACTCAAAATTACCAACAAGCAATAAAACTCAGCATTCTTCTCCCAACTCAATTTTCATACAAATCCTATTATTCACTGTGCCCACACAGTCAAAAGCATTTCTATATATTAATAAAGAAAAGAAAAGAGAGTAGAAAATAAAAGGGAGTGAGGCAGAAATAAAAAATGTAAGAGAAAGCTGTAAGAAGTATATACAATGGAATGTTACTTACTGTTTATATTAATAGAGTTAAAAATAAAACATATTATTTACTCTTATTTAGTTCTGATTATTATTAGTTAAAGCATGACAGATTATTTACAAACAAGCATAAGCAGTATAATCAAGAAAGTATAATTAGAAATAGCATTTGAAGAACTTATAAACGTTTACAAGAAATAAATATGTTATTATTCTATTAATGATATTTTCATTACTGTTCTCTCCCTCCCCTCCCCCACCCTTTACCCACTACATAATCTAAATAGAATGTCATTGTTTAAACAAAGAAAATAATAAAAGAAGAAGGAAAGGTTATGAAACAAAACATTTCTTTGCACATAGAGAATAACTTTGATTAAATCTTTTCCAAAATATTTGTGGCTTTCTGGAAATGCAGGAACTATATTCAAAAAGATTAATAATGAACTAAAATGATGAGAGAGAAAAAAAACATATAACAAATCATTTGTTTTTTAGTCTCTTCTTCTTCTCTGAAGTCTTCCAGGAAGCTTCAGTTGCCAATTTCTTTAATGAAGAACTAGCCCATTCCATTTCTTCTATTTTATCCAAAATCCTTTTTTCTTTGACGAACAGTAAAGCAGAGTCTAAATCATCGAAGACCTTAGGACCATCAGGAAGGAAGATTTTAAGCTTGGCAGGAAACAGAAGGTATGTTTTAAACTGTGCTTTTTTAAGCTCCCTTATTAGTGGCAGAAAAACTTTTCTTTTAGCAATTACCATGGAAGAATAGTCATTGTCAAAACGCATAGTTGTCTCATTAAACTTAACAGGAGCTTTAGCCCAAGCAGATTTAAGAACCATCTCTTTATCAAAAGATGATAGAAATCTAACTATAACTGATCTAGGATAGTTTTTGTTAGAGTTAGTATTAGCTATAGATCTATGTGCTCTTCCGATACCAAAAGAGAATGCTTCTGGTAAATCTAAAGTTTTAGGGGGCCATGTTGTTAAAAAAGAAGTAATATTGTTACCTTCAATATTTTCTGGCAGTCCAAAAATCCTAATGTTATTGCGCCTAGATCTATTTTCCAGGTCATCCAGCTTTGTTTGTAAATGTGTATTTTGTTTCAGCAGAAACTCAATGTTGATTCCCTCTTCTTGTATTTTATTTTCCATGTCATTCACAGCTTCTTCTATGCCTGTCATCTGAATCTTCTGTTGTTGCAGGTCCATATGTAACAAGTCTATTTGTTTTGTAGTTTTTTTCTATGAAAGTGTCTATTTTAGTATCCATTTTATCCATCTTAGCAGTAAGTTGCTGGACTATAATTATCAGAGACTGAAGTTCTTTCTTGATGCTGGAGTCTTGAGAATTTGTCTTACTGGAACTCATTTCAGACTGATAAACTGACAGGAAAATTTCCAAAGTAATTTCTGACAGGAATATTATTAAGATTTCCTTTCTTTTTTAGATATAGTTCAAGAACTATATAAAACAAACATATTTAGAAAGAAAATTACTTCAAGAATTAATTTTTTAAGTAATTAATTCCTGTCAATGTAATGAAATTGGTGGAGCTGAAGAAATCTGCTGCTATCCTGTGTTCATCCTTGGCCACGCCCCTGCAGAAGGCATTCTTGATGGGTGCAGAAGGCATTCTTGTATTGGGTGCAGAAGGCATTCTTGTGGTGGGTGCAGAAGGCATTCTTGTGTTGGGTGCAGAAGGCATTCTTGTGGTGGGTGCAGAAGGCATTCTTGTGTTGGGTGCAGACGGCTGTGGTTTGCATTCCTACATCAAGTAGTTGGATTGTTTTTCCAGTAGAGCAAAAGGGGTGCTGCACTCCTAAGTGTGCTCTCCTTCAGATGAGATATTAAATCATGGAACCATTTACCTGTGTTGGGGGCAGTTCACTTGGATGTAAAAGATCCTATGGCACTTTTTGAAAAGGGTAGGAGTCCTTTATTTACAAAAGATCATATAAAAAACTAAATTACACAATCACACACATCATTTATACATATTTACAAAATTTGGCAAAAAAGTACATTTTCTGTAAATTGATCCCCACCCTTTCTGCCATAACTGCATTCTTATTTTACTCAATACATCTGACAATATCCATGTTTTATCAAAGTTTTATTCATACTGGCTCACGATAGTACACCAAATAATTTCTGTTTACAGCATATTTTTGTTCTTTCTTCTGACAATGTCCAAATATCATATGCATTTCTAGCTCCTCTCTATTTATAATTCCTTCTTATAAAACTTCTCTTTATATACCTTGTCCCACACTTTTTTGTTACTGTTTCACATTGTAAAAACAAGCTTCATTGTCTTTCTGTTTGCAGTAAAAACACATCTTTCACTTACTGCCTTAATAAGCATGCTCCCTTTTACTAGCAATTTATTTAGTCCCAAAAAAAATCCTGACATACAATGATATCTTTATATCTCCTTTGTCTGTTTTGTATTGATTCTTTCATATTTCAATCTAAACCTTCACAATGATTAACAATATAAACTGTATTTAATATCTCTTTACACCATTCTCTCCTAATCATCTTAACTTCTGTTAAGCTGACTTCCATATTAGATTTTTTTCTTAATCTTCTTGTCTCTTCATTTTCTTAAGAACTTGCTCAATTAACTTTCATCTTTTTCCAAAATGTTTCATATTTTAAAACTCTGTGAACAATCCTCTTCACACTCTCTCACCTTCAACACCCAAACAAGTGCAAGAATACAGCTTATATAACAGGATTTATTAAAACCAGCCCCTTCCTTTTCATTAAAAGACAGTACTCCTATCTTATTAGGATTTAACCTTGAACTCCACACTAAAATAATCATTATGGCTGTAATTTTTTTCCACCTCTCTAGGTAACATAAATAAATTTGCGAAATGCATAATCTTAGCTAAAACTTACAAATTTATTAAATGTGCCGCATTTTGGAAGCTCATTCTAAAAATTTCCCCCCAAAAATACATCTCTGTTTTAAGCGATCCAATAAATCTTTCTATTGTTCTTGTATTACTTCTCTTTTCCTAACCTAATCCCTAGAACAGATGTCTTATTTAGATAAATAGATTCCCTCTGTTCTCGCTATATATCCCCTAAACCTTCACATTTCTCTTTATTAAACTCCAACTCAGCTTCTTTGAACATCTTCCCCAATACCACTGTAGCACTCCCACTATGAGGACTTCCTTAGTGAGTTCTGACCACAGAGCAGTCTCATTCAGATTAACTATCACACCTGACCCCCCCCCCCCCCAGCATCAACTAAACTAAAAAAACTTCTGCAAAACAGATTACAGCCTCTTATTGAATGGTATAAATAGCTTTACTGCACCTCCCCCATCAGATGGAACTGGCAACTATGCTGAGTTCTACACAATGCTTTATACAAACACCTGTATGACTGCATTCACTTGGCCATACCTGATAGGCCCAAGACAAGCTCCTCCAGGAAAAGCAAACCTGCCTGGTGGACAACTGCCATTAACAGGCTTTACAGTAAGAGAAAGAAATTGCTGTCTAAGAGTAAGAGGAAGTTAGCCCTAAACTAGAATCATAGAATCATCAGCTTAAACAAGAAAATAAGAGTTCCTGTAAAGTCCTCCAAAGAAACTACAAATCCAAATTAGCTTCCTCAATTAAGGACAACCGCAAGGCATTCATTTATTTACATCTGTATCCTAAAAAGAAAGGCCCAGATTTTGTGCCGAACTGGTAGTTATTGATGCCACATATACTGAGCCTGTGGACATAGCTAACCTGTTAGCCGACCGGTTCTGTGAAAACTTCACCCTGTGCCCAGCACAAGTACCCCATGATATCCCTACCACCTGTCTCCTATCTTGTATCTCAAAAGAGCAGGTCATAAACACCCTCTCTAAGGCCAAAAACACAGCATCTATGGAACCTGATAACATCCCAGGTTGCATCCTACATGGGCTCAAACAAGAATTATCAACATTACTGGGTACTCTTTTCAATCATAGTCTAAGCTCTGGCTACATCCCAGCCGAATGGAAAATGTCCACTGTTATCTCCTTACACAAAGGTGGTGCTTCCACTGACCCAGGGAATTATAGACCTACTAGCTTGACTCGCCTTATCTGCAGTGCCATTGAGCGAATCATCATGGACCTTAACAAAGACATAGGTAATCTGCAAACACTAGCCCTTACTCAGTTTTGATTTGTCAAAGTGAGATCATGCCTGCTAAACCTGGTGGACTGCTTTGAGACAGTCGCCAAGACCCTGGGTGAAGGGAAATCTGTGCATACATCCTACCTAGACTTAGCCAAGGCTTTTGACATTGTCCCTCACTCAGACATAATTGACAGACTCATCCAGCTAGGTATCAGCCATTATATCATTAGATGAGTTGCTAACTGGCTCACTGATAGAACACATATGGTCAAAATAGGGGAATCCACCTCCAGCAGCAGACCTGTAACCAGTGGTGTTCCACAGGGATCACTCCTGAAACCTCTATTGTTTGGAATCTATTTCTTAGAAGTATAAGCTAAAACTAAAGGTCTGCGGCTGACAAGGTTTGCTGATGACTGCAAACTGGGACCAATCATAGAACCTCCAAATTATATCAATATTCTACAAGAGGGTTTCACGCAAACAAATGAATGGTGCCAAAGTCATGCCATTGAACTCAATGCAAAAAAATGTATCATCATCCCTTTTAGTAAGAGCAATGTTCCTGCTAAGTACCACATCAATAACAACACCCTAAGTACGCCCTCAGTGGTGACAGACTTGAGCACACAGGTTGACAGTAACCTTACCTTTAATCACCATGTCTCCAAAGTGGTAAGAATGGCATTCTATATTGCTCATCTTATAAGTAAGGGCATTGCATCCAGGAAAAAAAGAAGTTATAACCTGTCTCTACTCTTCCCTCATCAGGCCAATAATTGAGCACAATGGCCGTTTTGGTATGTACCTTTCCAAGCACATGCAGCAATTGGAGAGACCACAAAGGTTCCTCACAAGGAAGATTCAAGGTCTTCAGCATCTGTCCTATGTGGATCATCTGAAGTCACTGTCTCTTTATTCTGTTTCATACAGACTACTCAGAGGTGATCTATGCCTTGCATATATAAGGCAATCTCTGACCCTGCTTTATTGGAAGTTCTGCATATCCGCAAGTCAAGTGGTACATGGGTTACTCACTCTAAAGGCCTTAACCTGCTATGTGACATTAATAGAACCTGCTGGAGGGAGAGATTTGTCTCCTAGAGGTTACCACACCTCATTGGCCCTCTTCAAACACAATCTGGATGATTAGATGGGTAAACGTAAATTCACCCAGGGGCTTAAAACTTTGTCCCTCTTGGACAGGGGCAATTTGTACTGATCGATGAAATAAAGGTAAAACTTGGCTAGGCATGTAAGGGTCCTAGGGCCATTAGCCTAATAACGTCCTATGATCCTATGTATACTATCAACATTTCCATCATCCAACCTGTGTTTGCTATTATAACTATTTCAGTTGTGTCAGACAAAAACAAAGGAGTTTCAATTCTTCCTCTCATCTTTTATACAGTATCCCTCACACACTTCACCTGCCAAAGCATTCAATAATAATGTAAACAACAGTCCACTCATTTGACAGCCCTGCCTTTTACCACATTTTATAAATGTCCCCTTTACACCCTTGTTTATGTTATTCACCATCTTTTTTCCACCATACTTTTCCCTGAAATATTCCTCAATTACATCCAGGGAGGAGAAGGTAAGTCTAAATAAAGAGGTCAAAGCTAGAATCAGAGGACCTGCAGCCAACTGACATAGAGTGTCAGGTGTGGTATATGACAGAAGAATACCAAAGAAGCTAAAAAGTAAGGTGTACAAGACAGTTGTGTGACCAGTACTACTGTATGGTACAGAAACCTGGGCAGTAAAACAGTCAAAGAAGCTAGAGGTGATGGAAATGAAGTGCCTAAGAAGGGTGGTAGGATGCACACTGTAGGATAGAGGAAGAAATGAGGACATAAGAGCAGACGCCAAAGTAGCTCCAATTGCAGAAAAGATCAAAGAGAACAAATTATGGTGGTTTGGGCACATGCAGAAAATAATCTGGTGAGGAAGATTTGGGACAGACAGGAAGAAGGTAAGAGGAAATGAGGACGTCCATCAAAGATGTTGCTGGATTGTGTGAAAGAAGATCTGCGACAGTCAGGCATGAGTGTTGAAGAAGGCAGGAGTGTGGTACTGAATCAAGACAGTTGGCGACAGTTAACATGATACTCCAACCCCATGTAGAAAAATGGAAAAAAGGGGGCTGATGATGATCCCTCCATTATCATCTCTTGTTTATCCATATTTTCTGACCTTTCCTTTCATTTTTCTTTTTTTTTTTAAGTTATCTTCCTTAACCACCGTTACCAGAAAATGACATACTTCCTCTTTCATTCCCTTTTAAGTAATCTGTGTAATATACTATCCTTTCTACTCATTCCACTTAAATACCTGATACTTTTTCCTCAAAAGATTCCTCACCATTTACCTTCAAATTATGCATAGGTTCATAGGTGTGTACTAGGCTAATCGCCCTGGAGCTTTTACAAGCCTAGCCCATAGGATTACCCTGGCATCGTGCCACCTGACCTTAGTTCCCAGTGCCTCTGTCAAGTAAAGCCACTGGAGTGATCCCCAGGGTGAGTTTTCTATTTCCCATCCACAAATTAAGATTTCTCTTGAAGAGGGCCAGTGAGGTGCTCTGTTTGACATCGGTAGTCTCTGGGTTATGAACCTGTCTCTCCAGCATGTTCTGTTGATTGTGATAATGAGGTTGAAATCTCTGGAGTGTGTGGTGCAGAGGGATTGAGATTTCTTTAGATGTAGCATTTCGAACACAGCTGGGTCAGTCATGGATTTGTAAGTCAAGCAGAGATCGCCTCTAAGTAGGAGTTTTTTTAGTCTGTCCATATAGCTTCATTTGCTTAATATTTTTATATTCTTTTGTGCTATTTCCTCCTCCTATTTTTAGTTTAATGTGCATCCTTTTATCATTTTGGTTTAAAATCTAACCACCATTCTGTCCAAGATTCAAATAATCTTCTCATACATACATGGTCTTTGCAAAATACCCCTTTGCTCCATGAATCACATTTTTTTATTTAATCTACTTTCATGTATTCCTGTAATCCCTATCACTTGTACAATGCTATCCTCATTTTCATCCAGTTCTAACCATACAGCCCCATTGTCAGCAAACCTTTTCCAAAATCCCCACCATCTTGTTTAAACCTCTCAGGTATAACAAAATAGCCTCTCTATTCTTAACGCACACTACTTTTGCACATCTGTTGATCTGTCGATATTCCCATACCATGTAATTTCTTTTATTTTTTTTAAATCATGCCCTTTTTTACCACTTATTCACAAATTGTAATTCAAATCTCTCATTATTATCATTTTCATATTTACTATCCCATACATTGTAATTTCTTCAAATTCTCTCGCCTTTATATTTGTACAGGCATAAATACCTATTAGTGTATAAACTTAATTTCCATACCTTATATCCAACATACTAGCCCTATCTACCTAATTATACACAGGTCTAATATTTAATTCTCAAACTACTCATACACAAATAATACCTCCACATCTTTCATATCCAATCGCAATACAATCTACATCTCAATATTTTTCTAACTGAATTCTATCCTTTACTCAACTCTCACATCTTGCATTGTTGGGATATCCATAACTAGCTCCATACCCCATTGCAACACTATTAGCATTATTAAACTTGTTTTACACTGTTCACATTGGCAGATAAAGTTCTCACGTTATTCTTGCTACTTTTTTAAACTTTGGGAGAAAGTTTTCTCTTACAGTGATTGTTCATTGTGGTACCATAGAAATGAACCAGAACTGATGATCACTCTAAACACTAGATTATTAATGTAGGCATCCATTGCAAAGCAGGGGAGGAGCGTTACCATACCTCTCAGACTCTTAAAGCAAGAAATCCAAAAAAGCCTAAAATAAAGGGGGGTGCAGCTGCTCTGAACAGGAAAGGTTTTCTTTTTGCAACAATCGTTCATTGTGGTTACTGAAGAAATGAACCATAATAAACTCTAAAAAAATAAGTTATTAAATGTACAAATTAGGGAAGAAACCTTACCATACCTCTCAGCCTCTTAGAGCAAAAATTCTAAACAAAGCCTAAAATAAAGGGAGGATCAGCACTCTGGACAGTAAAAGTGCTCTTTTTACAATGATAGATCATTGTGGTTACTGTAGAAATGAGCCACAATGATTGGAGTACTTGCAAAGCATGACAGATATTACCATACCTGTAGAAACAGTAACCTGATCTCTACCACGATGCAGTAATGTATCACTTGAAATGCTTTTAAATGTCCAAAAGGCAGTTGAATAAATAGCACAATTATAGTTAAAAGTCCATGAAGCAGCCAAATAAACGTAGCATAAATATAAAAAACTCCTTTAATCCATAAAATCCATAAAACAGTGGGTAACGGTAAGCGCTTTCGCGTGGGTGCAACCACGCTTCCTCAGACAAAGAAAAAACCCCACATACACTGTTTAAATATTATAAGTTAAGAGCTTAATTGTCTCAATTAAGCTATTTAGCAATGAACGCTTTAAAGAAAAAGAGCAAGAACAATCCAGCTAGCATCTATATAACATACTTATAATATAGATTTAAAACACAAGGCAAATTGTTCCAAATCGTGCATGACTACTAACATTCAGATCCAGTAAACGTTTCCAATATCATGTCATTTGTAAACACTAGATTACAATAACTAAATTACAATAACTAAAACTAGATGCAGGAGTGAATGTCAACTGCAAGTTGACGTAAAACTGAAGAAATCAATTAAGGTACTGCTAAAACATTTTTTCTTTTCGGTCTCCAAGTCCAGCTTTGTGAAGCTAAATTCCGGATCACTGGCAGTAAAGTAAAGATTTCAGTAAGCAGAAAACATTTCTACAACAGATACATTGGATTAGCAGACATATAATTTTAGTTAGTCAAAAGTAACAAATTAGCGGCAATAAAATATTTCCAAAAGCCGACAACTTAAAGCGCAGCTGAAGTCAAAATCACTTTTACAAATCTAACTGCTGAACTATAAATATAAACAATGTAAGCTAAATAAGCTAACAAACTGACAAAACATAAGCGTGCTGGCTGACTAAAACCTTATGCATAAAACATTTGAATAAAACTATAATTACAGCATACCACTGCAGAATATAATTTCAATGCTGTTAAAGGCGGAAGTTTATAGTGCAACCGCCACTTAAACTGAGCATGTTTCCTCAAAACTATTTACTAACGTCCGGAAAAGGAGTAAAGCAATAAATCCAAAGTAATAAATGGCAGATAAATAATGATTGAAATGAAATATAAAAATACCTAACACATAATTTATACCTAAAAAGTTTTTTTACCTAAAAAATTTTTCATGTATATATAGGTTTTTTAAAACTAAATGATATATTATTATTATGATATGAAGATATAAAATGTCATTGCATAAAGTAGTAAAATAATGAAATAATAAAATAATAAAATAAAAATGAATTGTTAAAAATGCTTCATGGATAGTATATATACAAACATGAATGAACATGAAAATTGATATAAATAAATGAATAAGGTTAATATCAATAACTGTAAATTCTAAAGCCTAAATATGAACTATAAGACTATTGAGTAATATATAACATATAATAAGATATATCATATAAAAAACTTTTAAATTTTAAATAGATTAAATTATTTCTCTTTCTTTAATATAACTTATAGCAACAAAATTTATGTTTAAAATTATATTTAAATTATTTATATTTAAATTATTTATATTTAAATTATTTAAGGTAATATCTAATATATAATATTACCATACCTCTCAGCCTCTTAGATCCAGAAATCCGGACTTTTCTTAAATATTACTCTTACAAACTTAAAGATGATAGAATAACAGGTTTTGCATTAGCATAAATTTTCTGATGGGTATGAAATCTGAAACTGAAATATCTGTCATTATTTTCTAATGTAATTTGTTAATGATTTATGACTAATTTGTCAGAAAACCAAAACTGTATGAAAAGCAGAACAAATATATGAGGCAAAAACCTGGATGTTCTGCGATAGAACCATAAAACCAAAGCGTAGTTGACACTGGGAGCCAAAACAAAATTGGAACTGAGGATATACAAGATATTTAAAAGAAAAAAAGACACCATCAGCGTCAATGTAAGTGACATAGTAAAGGGGGTGTGATTTTCATCAGCTGTAGTGTGGACCCAGATTTTAAACCCTGGGATTGTCCCTTTAAGAATAAAGGCTTTTTTATGAAACAGTGATCAAAGAATATAAGTAATTGGATGGACAGTAGTCACGTTATTTAATTTAAAAATACTGCATGAGTTTAAACAGTCAACAAGGTACGCATCACATAATCACAAATCCATCATGTTAAATTTGGTTTTTGCTTATTGAATTTATAACCACCCATGCTGTACTTTGTTTCATTTGAGTCCCAAAACAGCAATAGGTTTAGCACTGTAGCCATCTAATGAAATGAAGTGCTCACATTGCTGAAAAAGTTCTTCGGTAGTCAGAGCATTTTACATTTGCTAACACAAAAATGCATGCGGTACAAAACCGATATCTGAGGTAGATTACTGAAGAAAAATACATGCTTTCAAAACCAATACACATTTTAATATTTTGTTTAAAAATTCTTTAACCATAAGTGCATGGAAATTACCAAAAGTGGATTTAATTTCTAAATCTCATTTTCTGCACAGAAGAACTTTTAAAACTTCCAGCATTTCTGAATTCCTACATCCCTACTCAAAAATATTTGTACTAGATTTGTAAAGGGTTAAGGATAAACTATGGGATTCAAAAAGGATTACTTTAATGGTAAGCCCTATCACACATGGCCATCCACTTACTTTCTGATTCAGAGGCTGTCCTATTGCACAGATTGTGCCATAGGTATGGGTAAAGAGACAATCTGAGTGAGTAGTTAATGCTACTTAGCCATGTTCTGTGCCATAAGGCATGGGTAAAGAGACAATCTGAGTGAGTAGTTAATGCTAATAAGCCATGTTCTGTGCCATAAGGCATGGGTAAAGAGACAATCTGAGTGAGTAGTTAATGCTAATAAGCCATGTTCTGTGCCATAAGGCATGGGTAAAGAGACAGTCGGAGTGAGTAGTTAATGCTAATTAGCCATGTTCTGTGCCATAAGGCATGGGTATAGAGACAATCAGAGTGAGTAGTTAATGCTACTTAGCCATGTTCTGTGCCATAAGGCATGGGTAAAGAGACAATATGAGTGAGTAGTTAATGCTAATTAGTCATGTTCTGTGTCATAAGGCGTGGATAAAGAGACAATCTGAGCGAGTAGTTAATGCTAATAAGCCATGTTCTGTGCCATAAGGCATGGGTAAGGAGACAATCTGAGTGAGTAGTTAATGTTAATTAGTCATGTTCTGTGCCATAAGGCATGGGTAAAGAGACAATCTGAGTGAGTAGTTAATGCTAATTAGCCATGTTCTGTGCCATAAAGCATGAACAAAGAGACAATCTAATTAATGCTAATCAGTCATGTTCTGTGCCATAAGGCATGGGTAAAGAGACAATCTGAGTGAGTAGTTAATGCTAATTAGCCTGTGCCATAGGCATGGGTAAAGAGACAATCTGAGTGAGTAGTTAATGCTAATTAGTCATGTTCTGTGCCATAAGGCATGGGTAAGGAGAGAATCTGAGTGAGTAGTTAATGCTAATTAGTCATGTTCTGTGCCATAAGGCATGGGTAAAGAGACAATCTGAGTGAGTAGTTAATGCTAATTAGTCATGTTCTGTGCCATAAGGCATGGGTAAAGAGACAATCTGAGTGAGTAGTTAATGTTAATTAGTCATGTTCTGTGCCATAAGGCATGGGTAAAGAGACAATCTGAGTGAGTAGTTAATGCTAATTAGATATGTTCTGTGCCATAAGGCATGAACAAAGAGACTATCTGAGTGAGTAATTAATGCTAATCAGTCATGTTCTGTGCCATAAGGCATGGGTAAAGAGACAATCTGAGTGAGTAGTTAATGCTAATTAGCCTGTGCCATAGGCATGGGTAAAGAGACAATCTGAGTGAGTAGTTAATGCTAATTAGTCATGTTCTGTGCCATAAGGCATGAGTAAGGAGAGAATCTGAGTGAGTAGTTAATGCTAATTAGTCATGTTCTGTGCCATAAGGCATGGGTAAAGAGACAATCTGAGTGAGTAGTTAATGTTAATTAGTCATGTTCTGTGCCATAAGGCATGGGTAAAGAGACAATCTGAGTGAGTAGTTAATGCTAATTAGTCATTCTCTGTGCCATAAGGCATGGGTAAAGAGACAATCTGAGTGAGTAGTTAATACTAATTAGTCATGTTCTGTGCCATAAGGCATGGGTAAAGAGACAATCTGAGTGAGTAGTTAATACTAATTAGTCATGTTCTGTGCCATAAGGCATGGGTAAAGAGACAATCTGAGTGAGTAGTTAATGCTAATTAGTCATGTTCTGTGCCATAAGCCATGGGTAAAGAGACAATCTGAATGAGTAGTTAATGCTAATTAGTCATGTTCTGTGCCATAAGGCATGGGTAAAGAGACAATCTGAGTGAGTAGTTAATGCTAATTCGTCATGTTCTGTGCCATAAGGCATAGGTAAAGAGAGAATCAGAGTGAGTAGTTAATGCTAATTAGTCATGTTCTGTGCCATAGGCATGGGTAAAGAGACAATCTGAGTGAGTAGTTATTTAGTCTTGTTTTGTGCCATAGGCATGGGTAAAAAGACAATGAGTGAGTAGTTAATGCTAATTAGCCATAGTTTGTGCCATAAGGCTTGGGTAAAGAGAAAATCTGAATGAGTAGTTAATGCTAATTAGTCATGTTCTGTGCCATAAGCCATGGGTAAAGAGACAATCTGAGTGAGTAATTAATGCTAATTAGCCATGTTCTGTGCCATAAGGCATGGGTAAAGAGACAATCTGAGTGAGTAGTTAATGCTAATTAACCATGTTCTGTGCCATAAGGCATGGTTAAAGGGACAATCTTAGTGAGTAGTTAATGCTAATTAGTCATGTTCTATGCCATAAGTCATTGGTAAAGAGACAATCTGAGTGAGTAGTTAATGCTAATTAGCCATGTTTTGTGCAATAAGGCATGGGTAAAGAGACAATCTGCGTGAGTAGTTAATGCTAATTAGTCATGTTCTGTGCCATAAGGCATGGATAAAGAGACAATCTGAGTGAGTAGTTAATGCTAATTAGTCATGTTCTGTGCCATAAGGCATTGGTAAAGAGACAATCTGAGTGAGTAATTAATGCTAATTAGTCATGTTCTGTGCCATAAGGCATGGATAGAGAGACAATCTGAGTGAGTAGTTAATGCTAATTAGCCATGTTCTGTGCCATAAGGCATGGATAAAGAAACAATCGGAGTGAGTAGTTTAATGCTAATTAGGCATGTTCTGTGCCATAGGCATGGGTAAGGAGACAATCTGAGTGAGTAGTTAATGCTAATTAGCCATGTTCTATGCCATAAGGCATGGATAAAGAGACAATCTGAGTGAATAGTTAATGCTAATTAGTCATGTTCTGTGCCTTCAGGCATGGATAAAGAGACAATCGGAGTGAGTAGTTAATGCTAATTAGCCATATTCTGTGCCATAAGACATGGGTATAGAGACAATCAGAGTGAGTAGTAAATGCTAATTAGCCATGTTCTGTGCCATATGCATGGGTAAAGAGACAATCTGAGTGAGTAGTTAATGCTAATTAGCCATGTTCTGTGCCATAAGGCATGGGTAAAGAGACAATCGGAGTGAGCGGTTAATGCTAATTAGCCATGTTCTGTGCCATAAGGCATGTACAAAGAGACAATCTGAGTAAGTAATGTTAATTAGCCATGTTCTGTGCCATAAGGCATGGGTAAAGAGACAATCTGAGTGAGTAGTTAATGCTAATTAGTCATGTTCTGTGCCATCAGGCATGGATAAAGAGACAATCGGAGTGAGTAGTTAATGCTAATTAGCCATATTCTGTGCCATAAGACATGGGTATAGAGATATTTAAAAGAAAAAAAGACACCATCGGTGTCAATGTAAGTGACATAGTAAAGAGGGTGTGATTTTCATCAGCTGTAGTGTGGACCCAGATTTTAAACCCTGGGATTGTCCCTTTAAGAATAAAGGCTTTTTTATGAAACAGTGATCAAAGAATATAAGTAATTGGATGGACAGTAGTCACGTTATTTAATTTAAAAATACTGCATGAGTTTAAACAGTCAACAAGGTACGCATCACATAATCACAAATCCATCATGTTAAATTTGGTTTTTGCTTATTGAATTTATAACCACCCATGCTGTACTTTGTTTCATTTGAGTCCCAAAACAGCAATAGGTTTAGCACTGTAGCCATCTAATGAAATGAAGTGCTCACATTGCTGAAAAAGTTCTTCGGTAGTCAGAGCATTTTACATTTGCTAACACAAAAATGCATGCGGTACAAAACCGATATCTGAGGTAGATTACTGAAGAAAAATACATGCTTTCAAAACCAATACACATTTTAATATTTTGTTTAAAAATTCTTTAACCATAAGTGCATGGAAATTACCAAAAGTGGATTTAATTTCTAAATCTCATTTTCTGCACAGAAGAACTTTTAAAACTTCCAGCATTTCTGAATTCCTACATCCCTACTCAAAAATATTTGTACTAGATTTGTAAAGGGTTAAGGATAAACTATGGGATTCAAAAAGGATTACTTTAATGGTAAGCCCTATCACACATGGCCATCCACTTACTTTCTGATTCAGAGGCTGTCCTATTGCACAGATTGTGCCATAGGTATGGGTAAAGAGACAATCTGAGTGAGTAGTTAATGCTACTTAGCCATGTTCTGTGCCATAAGGCATGGGTAAAGAGACAATCTGAGTGAGTAGTTAATGCTAATAAGCCATGTTCTGTGCCATAAGGCATGGGTAAAGAGACAGTCGGAGTGAGTAGTTAATGCTAATTAGCCATGTTATGTGCCATAAGGCATGGGTAAACAGACAATCAGAGTGAGTAGTTAATGCTACTTAGCCATGTTCTGTGCCATAAGGCATGGGTAAAGAGACAATATGAGTGAGTAGTTAATGCTAATTAGTCATGTTCTGTGCCATAAGGCGTGGATAAAGAGACAATCTGAGTGAGTAGTTAATGCTAATAAGCCATGTTCTGTGCCATAAGGCATGGGTAAAGAGACAATCTGAGTGAGTAGTTAATGTTAATTAGTCATGTTCTGTGCCATAAGGCATGGGTAAAGAGACAATCTGAGTGAGTAGTTAATGCTAATTAGCTATGTTCTGTGCCATAAGGCATGAATAAAGAGACAATCTGAGTGAGTAGTTAATGCTAATTAGTCATGTTCTGTGCCATAAGGCATGGGTAAAGAGACAATCTGAGTGAGTAGTTAATGCTAATTAGTCATGTTCTGTGCCATAAGGCATGGGTAAAGAGACAATCTGAGTGAGTAGTTAATGCTAATTAGTCATGTTCTGTGCCATAAGGCATGGGTAAAGAGACAATCTGAGTGAGTAGTTAATGTTAATTAGTCATGTTCTGTGCCATAAGGCATGGGTAAAGAGACAATCTGAGTGAGTAGTTAATGCTAATTAGTCATGTTCTGTGCCATAAGGCATGGGTAAAGAGACAATCTGAGTGAGTAGTTAATGCTAATTAGTCATGTTCTGTGCCATAAGGCATGGGTAAAGAGACAATCTGAGTGAGTAGTTAATGCTACTTAGCCATGTTCTGTGCCATAGGCATGGGTAAAGAGACAATCTGAGTGAGTAGTTAATGCTAATTAGTCATGTTCTGTGCCATAAGGCATGGGTAAAGAGACAATCTGAGTGAGTAGTTAATGCTAATTAGTCATGTTCTGTGCCATAAGGCATGGGTAAAGAGACAATCTGAGTGAGTAGTTAATGCTAATTAGCCATGTTCTGTGCCATAAGGCATGGGTAAAGAGACAATATGAGTGAGTAATTAATGCTAATTAGTCATGTTCTGTGCCATAAGGCATGGGTAAAGAGACAATCTGAGTGAGTAGTTAATGCTAATAAGCCATTTCTGTGCCATAGACATGGGTATAGAGATATTTAAAAGAAGACACCATCGGTGGTAAGTGACATAGTAAAGGGGTGTGATTTTCATCAGCTAATTAGTGGACCCATGTTTTAAACCCTGGGATTGTCCTTTAAGACAATCTGCTGAGTAGTTAATGTTAATTAGTCATGTTCTGTGCTATAAGGCATGGGTAAAGAGACAATCTGAGTGAGTATTTAATGCTAAAAATACTGCATGAGTTTAAACAGTCAACAAGGCATGGGTAAAGAGACAATCCATCAGTGTTAAATTTGCTAATTAGCTTATTGTGCCATAAGGCATGCTGTAAAGAGACAATTGAGTGAGTAGTTAATGCTAATTAGCATGTTCTGTGCCATAAGGCATGGGTAAAGAGCTCACAATCTGAGTGAGTAGTTAATGCTAATTAGTCATGTTCTGTGCTAACATAAGGCATGCGGTAAAGAGACAATCTGAGTGAGTAGTTAATGCTAAAATACATGCTTTCAAAAAATATTTTGTTTAAAATTCTTTAACCATAAGTGCATGGAAATTACCAAAAGTGGATTTAATTTCTAAATCTCATTTTCTGCACAGAAGAACTTTAAAACTTCCAGCATTTCTGAATTCCTACATCCCTACTCAAAATATTTGTACTAGATGGGTAAAGAGATAAACTATGGGATTCAAAAGTATTACTTTAATGGTAAGCCCTATCACACTAGTCATGTTCTGTGCCATAAGGCATGGGTAAGGAGACAATCTGAGTGAGTAGTTAATGCTAATTAGCCATGTTCTGTGCCATAAGGCATGGGTAAAGAGACAATCTGAGTGAGTAGTTAATGCTAATTAGCCATGTTCTGTGCCATAAGGCATGGGTAAAGAGACAATCTGCGTGAGTAGTTAATGCTAATTAGTCATGTTCTGTGCCATAAGGCATGGGTAAAGAGACAATCTGAGTGAGTTGTTAATGCTAATTAGCTATATTCTGTTCTGTGCCATAAGGCATGGGTAAAGAGACAATCTGAGTGAGTAGTTAATGCTAATTAGTCATGTTCTGTGCCATAAGGCATGGGTAAAGAGACAATCTGAGTGAGTAGTTAATGCTAATTAGCCATGTTCTGTGCCATAAGGCATGGGTAAAGAGACAATCTGAGTGAGTAGTTAATGCTAATTAGTCATGTTCTGTGCCATAAGGCATGGGTAAAGAGACAATCTGAGTGAGTAGTTAATGTTAATTAGTCATGTTCTGTGCCATAAGGCATGGGTAAAGAGACAATCTGAGTGAGTAGTTAATGCTAATTAGTCATGTTCTGTGCCATAAGGCATGGGTAAAGAGACAATCTGAGTGAGTAGTTAATGCTAATTAGTCATGTTCTGTGCCATAAGGCATGGGTAAAGAGACAATCTGAGTGAGTAGTTAATGCTAATTAGTCATGTTCTGTGCCATAAGGCATGGGTAAAGAGACAATCTGAGTGAGTAGTTAATGCTAATTAGTCATGTTCTGTGCCATAGGCATGGGTAAAGAGACAATCTGAGTGAGTAGTTAATGCTAATTAGTCATGTTCTGTGCCATAAGGCATGGGTAAAGAGACAATCTGAGTGAGTAGTTAATGCTAATTAGTCATGTTCTGTGCCATAAGGCATGGGTAAAGAGACAATCTGAGTGAGTAGTTAATGCTAATTAGTCATGTTCTGTGCCATAAGGCATGGGTAAAGAGACAATCTGAGTGAGTAGTTAATGCTAATTAGTCATGTTCTGTGCCATAAGGCATGGGTAAAGAGACAATCTGAGTGAGTAGTTAATGCTAATTAGTCATGTTCTGTGCCATAAGGCATGGGTAAAGAGACAATCTGAGTGAGTAGTTAATGCTAATTAGTCATGTTCTGTGCCATAAGGCATGGGTAAAGAGACAATCTGAGTGAGTAGTTAATGCTAATTAGTCTTGTTCTGTGCCATAAGGCATGGGTAAAGAAACAATCTGAGTGAGTAGTTAATGCTAATTAGTCATGTACTGTGCCATAAGGCATGGGTAAAGAGACAATCTGAGTGAGTAGTTAATGCTAATTAGTCATGTTCTGTGCCATAAGGCATGGGTAAAGAAAGAATGTGAGTGAGTAGTTAATGCTAATTAGTCATGTTCTGTGCCATAAGGCATGGGTAAAGAGACAATCTGAGTGAGTAGTTAATGCTAATTAGTCATGTTCTGTGCCATAAGGCATGGGTAAAGAGACAATCTGAGTGAGTAGTTAATGCTAATTAGTCATGTTCTGTGCCATAAGGCATGGGTAAAGAAACAATCTGAGTGAGTAGTTAATGCTAATTAGTCTTGTTCTGTGCCATAAGGCATGGGTAAAGAGACAATCTGAGTGAGTAGTTAATGCTAATTAGTCATGTTATGTGCCATAAGGCATGGGTAAAGAGACAATCTGAGTGAGTAGTTAATGCTAATTAGTCATGTTCTGTGCCATAAGGCATGGGTAAAGAGACAATCTGAGTGAGTAGTTAATGCTAATTAGTCATGTTCTGTGCCATAAGGCATGGGTAAAGAGACAATCTGAGTGAGTAGTTAATGCTAATTAGTCATGTTCTGTGCCATAAGGCATGGGTAAAGAGACAATCTGAGTGAGTAGTTAATGCTAATTAGTCATGTTCTGTGCCATAAGGCATGGGTAAAGAGACAATCTGAGTGAGTAGTTAATGCTAATTAGTCATGTTCTGTGCCATAAGGCATGGGTAAAGAGACAATCTGAGTGAGTAGTTAATGCTAATTAGTCATGTTCTGTGCCATAAGGCATGGGTAAAGAGACAATCTGAGTGAGTAGTTAATGCTAATTAGCCATGTTCTGTGCCATAAGGCATGGGTAAAGAGACAATCTGAGTGAGTAGTTAATGCTAATTAGTCATGTTCTGTGCCATAAGGCATGGGTAAAGAGACAATCTGAGTGAGTAGTTAATGCTAATTAGTCATGTTCTGTGCCATAAGGCATTGGTAAAGAGACAATCTGAGTGAGTAATTAATGCTAATTAGTCATGTTCTGTGCCATAAGGCATGGATAGAGAGACAATCTGAGTGAGTAGTTAATGCTAATTAGCCATGTTCTGTGCCATAAGGCATGGGTAAAGAGACAATCTGAGTGAGTAGTTAATGCTAATTATCCATGTTCTATGCCATAAGGCACGGGTAAAGAAACAATCGGAGTGAGTAGTTTAATGCTAATTAGTCATGTTCTGTGCCATAGGCATGGGTAAGGAGACAATCTGAGTGAGTAGTTAATGCTAATTAGCCATGTTCTGTGCCATAAGGCATGGGTAAAGAGACAATCTGAGTGAGTAGTTAATGCTAATTAGTCATGTTCTGTGCCATAAGGCATGGGTAAAGAGACAATCGGAGTGAGTAGTTAATGCTAATTAGCCATATTCTGTGCCATAAGACATGGGTATAGAGATATTTAAAAGAAAAAAAGACACCATCGGTGTCAATGTAAGTGACATAGTAAAGGGGGTGTGATTTTCATCAGCTGTAGTGTGGACCCAGATTTTAAACCCTGGGATTGTCCCTTTAAGAATAAAGGCTTTTTTATGAAACAGTGATCAAAGAATATAAGTAATTGGATGGACAGTAGTCACGTTATTTAATTTAAAAATACTGCATGAGTTTAAACAGTCAACAAGGTACGCATCACATAATCACAAATCCATCATGTTAAATTTGGTTTTTGCTTATTGAATTTATAACCACCCATGCTGTACTTTGTTTCATTTGAGTCCCAAAACAGCAATAGGTTTAGCACTGTAGCCATCTAATGAAATGAAGTGCTCACATTGCTGAAAAAGTTCTTCGGTAGTCAGAGCATTTTACATTTGCTAACACAAAATGCATGCGGTACAAAACCGATATCTGAGGTAGATTACTGAAGAAAAATACATGCTTTCAAAACCAATACACATTTTAATATTTTGTTTAAAATTCTTTAACCATAAGTGCATGGAAATTACCAAAAGTGGATTTAATTTCTAAATCTCATTTTCTGCACAGAAGAACTTTTAAAACTTCCAGCATTTCTGAATTCCTACATCCCTACTCAAAAATATTTGTACTAGATTTGTAAAGGGTTAAGGATAAACTATGGGATTCAAAAGGATTACTTTAATGGTAAGCCCTATCACACATGGCCATCCACTTACTTTCTGATTCAGAGGCTGTCCTATTGCACAGATTGTGCCATAGGTATGGGTAAAGAGACAATCTGAGTGAGTAGTTAATGCTACTTAGCCATGTTCTGTGCCATAAGGCATGGGTAAAGAGACAATCTGAGTGAGTAGTTAATGCTAATAAGCCATGTTCTGTGCCATAAGGCATGGGTAAAGAGACAGTCGGAGTGAGTAGTTAATGCTAATTAGCCATGTTCTGTGCCATAAGGCATGGGTAAAGAGACAATCTGAGTGAGTAGTTAATGCTAATTAGCCATGTTCTGTGCCATAAGGCATGGGTAAAGAGACAATCTGAGTGAGTAGTTAATGCTAATTAGTCATGTTCTGTGCCATAAGGCATGGGTAAAGAGACAATCTGAGTGAGTAGTTAATGCTAATTAGCCATGTTCTGTGCCATAAGGCATGGGTAAAGAGACAATCTGAGTGAGTAGTTAATGCTAATTAGTCATGTTCTGTGCCATAAGGCATGGGTAAAGAGACAATCTGAGTGAGTAGTTAATGCTAATTAGCCATGTTCTGTGCCATAAGGCATGGGTAAAGAGACAATCTGAGTGAGTAGTTAATGCTAATTAGTCATGTTCTGTGCCATAAGGCATGGGTAAAGAGACAATCTGAGTGAGTAGTTAATGCTAATTAGTCATGTTCTGTGCCATAAGGCATGGGTAAAGAGACAATCTGAGTGAGTAGTTAATGCTAATTAGTCATGTTCTGTGCCATAAGGCATGGGTAAAGAGACAATCTGAGTGAGTAGTTAATGCTAATTAGTCATGTTCTGTGCCATAAGGCATGGGTAAAGAGACAATCTGAGTGAGTAGTTAATGCTAATTAGTCATGTTCTGTGCCATAAGGCATGGGTAAAGAGACAATCTGAGTGAGTAGTTAATGCTAATTAGTCATGTTCTGTGCCATAAGGCATGGGTAAAGAGACAATCTGAGTGAGTAGTTAATGCTAATTAGTCATGTTCTGTGCCATAAGGCATGGGTAAAGAGACAATCTGAGTGAGTAGTTAATGCTAATTAGTCATGTTCTGTGCCATAAGGCATGGGTAAAGAGACAATCTGAGTGAGTAGTTAATGCTAATTAGTCATGTTCTGTGCCATAAGGCATGGGTAAAGAGACAATCTGAGTGAGTAGTTAATGCTAACTAGTCATGTTCTGTGCCATAAGGCATGGGTAAAGAGACAATCTGAGTGAGTAGTTAATGCTAATTAGTCATGTTCTGTGCCATAAGGCATGGGTAAAGAGACAATCTGAGTGAGTAGTTAATGCTAATTAGTCATGTTCTGTGCCATAAGGCATGGGTAAAGAGACAATCTGAGTGAGTAGTTAATGCTAATTAGTCATGTTCTGTGCCATAAGGCATGGGTAAAGAGACAATCTGAGTGAGTAGTTAATGCTAATTAGTCATGTTCTGTGCCATAAGGCATGGGTAAAGAGACAATCTGAGTGAGTAGTTAATGCTAATTAGTCATGTTCTGTGCCATAAGGCATGGGTAAAGAGACAATCTGAGTGAATAGTTAACGCTAATTAGTCATGTTCTGTGCCATAAAACATGGGAAAAGAGATGACTGAGTGAGTAGTTAATGCTAATTAGTCATGTCCTATGCCATAAGGCATGGGTAAAGAGACAATCTGAGTGAGTAGTTAATGCTAATTAGCCATGTTCTGTGCCATAAGGCATGGGTAAAGAGACAATCTGAGTGAGTAGTTAATGCTAATTAGTCATGTTCTGTGCCATAAGGCATGGGTAAAGAGACAATCTGAGTGAGTAGTTAATGCTAATTAGCCATGTTCTGTGCCATAAGGCATGGGTAAAGAGACAATCTGAGTGAGTAGTTAATGCTAATTAGCCATGTTCTGTGCCATAAGGCATGGGTAAAGAGACAATCTGAGTGAGTAGTTAATGCTAATTAGCCATGTTCTGTGCCATAAGGCATGGGTAAAGAGACAATCTGAGTGAGTAGTTAATGCTAATTAGCCATGTTCTGTGCCATAAGGCATGGGTAAAGAGACAATCTGAGTGAGTAGTTAATGCTAATTAGCCATGTTCTGTGCCATAAGGCATGGGTAAAGAGACAATCTGAGTGAGTAGTTAATGCTAATTAGTCATGTTCTGTGCCATAAGGCATGGGTAAAGAGACAATCTGAGTGAGTAGTTAATGCTAATTAGTCATGTTCTGTGCCATAAGGCATGGGTAAAGAGACAATCTGAGTGAGTAGTTAATGCTAATTAGTCATGTTCTGTGCCATAAGGCATGGGTAAAGAGACAATCTGAGTGAGTAGTTAATGCTAATTAGTCATGTTCTGTGCCATAAGGCATGGGTAAAGAGACAATCTGAGTGAGTAGTTAATGCTAATTAGTCATGTTCTGTGCCATAAGGCATGGGTAAAGAGACAATCTGAGTGAGTAGTTAATGCTAATTAGTCATGTTCTGTGCCATAAGGCATGGGTAAAGAGACAATCTGAGTGAGTAGTTAATGCTAATTAGCCATGTTCTGTGCCATAAGGCATGGGTAAAGAGACAATCTGAGTGAGTAGTTAATGCTAATTAGTCATGTTCTGTGCCATAAGGCATGGGTAAAGAGACAATCTGAGTGAGTAGTTAATGCTAATTAGTCATGTTCTGTGCCATAAGGCATGGGTAAAGAGACAATCTGAGTGAGTAGTTAATGCTAATTAGTCATGTTCTGTGCCATAAGGCATGGGTAAAGAGACAATCTGAGTGAGTAGTTAATGCTAATTAGTCATGTTCTGTGCCATAAGGCATGGGTAAAGAGACAATCTGAGTGAGTAGTTAATGCTAATTAGTCATGTTCTGTGCCATAAGGCATGGGTAAAGAGACAATCTGAGTGAGTAGTTAATGCTAATTAGTCATGTTCTGTGCCATAAGGCATGGGTAAAGAGACAATCTGAGTGAGTAGTTAATGCTAATTAGTCATGTTCTGTGCCATAAGGCATGGGTAAAGAGACAATCTGAGTGAGTAGTTAATGCTAATTAGCCATGTTCTGTGCCATAAGGCATGGGTAAAGAGACAATCTGAGTGAGTAGTTAATGCTAATTAGTCATGTTCTGTGCCATAAGGCATGGGTAAAGAGACAATCTGAGTGAGTAGTTAATGCTAATTAGTCATGTTCTGTGCCATAAGGCATGGGTAAAGAGACAATCTGAGTGAGTAGTTAATGCTAATTAGTCATGTTCTGTGCCATAAGGCATGGGTAAAGAGACAATCTGAGTGAGTAGTTAATGCTAATTAGTCATGTTCTGTGCCATAAGGCATGGGTAAAGAGACAATCTGAGTGAGTAGTTAATGCTAATTAGTCATGTTCTGTGCCATAAGGCATGGGTAAAGAGACAATCTGAGTGAGTAGTTAATGCTAATTAGTCATGTTCTGTGCCATAAGGCATGGGTAAAGAGACAATCTGAGTGAGTAGTTAATGCTAATTAGTCATGTTCTGTGCCATAAGGCATGGGTAAAGAGACAATCTGAGTGAGTAGTTAATGCTAATTAGCCATGTTCTGTGCCATAAGGCATGGGTAAAGAGACAATCTGAGTGAGTAGTTAATGCTAATTAGTCATGTTCTGTGCCATAAGGCATGGGTAAAGAGACAATCTGAGTGAGTAGTTAATGCTAATTAGTCATGTTCTGTGCCATAAGGCATGGGTAAAGAGACAATCTGAGTGAGTAGTTAATGCTAATTAGCCATGTTCTGTGCCATAAGGCATGGGTAAAGAGACAATCTGAGTGAGTAGTTAATGCTAATTAGTCATGTTCTGTGCCATAAGGCATGGGTAAAGAGACAATCTGAGTGAGTAGTTAATGCTAATTAGTCATGTTCTGTGCCATAAGGCATGGGTAAAGAGACAATCTGAGTGAGTAGTTAATGCTAATTAGCCATGTTCTGTGCCATAAGGCATGGGTAAAGAGACAATCTGAGTGAGTAGTTAATGCTAATTAGTCATGTTCTGTGCCATAAGGCATGGGTAAAGAGACAATCTGAGTGAGTAGTTAATGCTAATTAGCCATGTTCTGTGCCATAAGGCATGGGTAAAGAGACAATCTGAGTGAGTAGTTAATGCTAATTAGTCATGTTCTGTGCCATAAGGCATGGGTAAAGAGACAATCTGAGTGAGTAGTTAATGCTAATTAGTCATGTTCTGTGCCATAAGGCATGGGTAAAGAGACAATCTGAGTGAGTAGTTAATGCTAATTAGCCATGTTCTGTGCCATAAGGCATGGGTAAAGAGACAATCTGAGTGAGTAGTTAATGCTAATTAGTCATGTTCTGTGCCATAAGGCATGGGTAAAGAGACAATCTGAGTG